>NC_056735.1:1740010666-1740020666 GCF_019279795.1 Protopterus annectens
TCACTGCACAAGGATGGACCCTCAATAGATCCCAGGAACTATAAACCCATTAGTCTGACTAGTCTCATAAGCAAAGCCATGGAAAGAATTATCATGGAATGATTGATAATGACATAGGAGAGTTTCAGACACTGGACTCAACACAGTTTGGTTTCATCAAAAGCAGGTCATGCCTAGTGAAGCTGGTAGACATCCTTGAGAAGGTCACCAAGACAATGGACGAGGGCAAAATGGTACTAGCTAAGGTCTTTGATACAGTACTTCACTCAGACATTGTAAACAAACTCATGGAATTAGACATAAACCCCTGTGTAGCTCACTGGATAGCTAGGGTGTCTCACAGACAGGACTCATGAATTTCGGATTGGAGACACCACCTCCACAAAGAGGCTGGTCACTATTGGAGTCCCTCAGGGCTCTGTGCTGGGTCTGCTCCTACTTGACATCTATTTTTTGGAAGTCAAGTCCAATGTCAAGGGCCTCTGCCTTACTAAGTTTGCAGATGATTACAAGCTAGGAAAATCATAGAACTCCTCCCTCCCCAAGATACTAATATCTTACAGGAAAGTCTAACACAAACAAATGACTGGTGCCAAAACCATGGCTTAAAACCCAGTGCCAAGAAATGTATATTAGTACCTTTTGGGAAGCTAGTCACCCAGGGAAACTATATCATTAATAAACACCCCTAAACATAGACACACAAGTTGGGATTTGGGGAATCATGCAGATAGTAACCTTGTTTTCAACTAACATATATCTAAGGTAGTAAGAAAATCATTCTGTGTTGTGCAACTTATAAGTAAGGACATGGCATCTAGGTTCAGCGAAGTCATTGTACCTCGATACTCAGCACTTATCAGTCCCATGACTAAGTTTAATGCCCTTTCAGGGGCAAGGCACATGCAACAACTGGAGCATCCACAGAGGTTTCTGACATAAAGAATACAAGGCATAAACACATTGTCCTGTACAGATCACCTCAAAGCCATAGATCTATACTCTGTTTTCTACAAGCTGTTGAGAGATGATTTTCGCATGGCGTTCAAAGCATCCTTGGATCCTGCTCTGCTGGCCCTTTTCCAGATATGCAAAATAAACAGCACCAGAACTGTAAATCGATGGATTTGAACTTTGCTTGTGACTTAAACAGGACATGTTGGAGGGACAGGTAGTTATATCAAAGAATCACCATTCTCTGAAATACGCTTCCCATCCATGGGAAGAAGAGCCCTTCTCTAATCCTATTCAACTGCAACCTGGAAAAGTGGATGGTAAATCAAAAATTCATCTGTGGTCTGACATCTATGTCTTTGATGGACAGAGGTAGTCATTAAATCATGCCCTAACTAACATACACCCTTTAAAATAACCTATAAGGCACAATAACTCATGGGATACATTTGTGCTGCATGGCTAAGCTTATAAAGGCTCCAGTGATCGTTTGTCTATTATACATTTATGAACTTATACTCGGTTCATAGGTTTATATTAGGCTAATGACCACCTGTGCAACCCAACCCAGTTTTGTCCCCAAATAACTTTGACATCTATATGGTAGGGTATGTTAGTAAGGAAGTACTGCTTATGTGGGGGGAGGTATGCTAGTTAATTTACTTACTGTAGACTTCTATCCATCAGAGACATGGGGTCCAGACCAGGGATGAATTTGTGATTTCCTATCCAGTGATCAAGGTTTTGGTTGAATAAGGTCAGGGCTGAATTCTGCTTCAAATAAATGAGGAGCTTATTCCATTGTGCGGAAATCCTGTGAGACACACAGACTGGTCTCTCCAGCATGTTCTATTTATGTCACAGGCAAAGTTCAGGTCCTGGGATCTAGTGTTTCTGGTGTGGTTTGTTTTGTGAATGCGTAAGAGATCCATCTGAGCTGCATTGAACACCTCTCAGCAACTTGTAGGAGACTGAGTACAGAAATAGGGGCCCTGAGGCAGTCTATGTAGGACAGGGTATTCATTCCCTGGAGACTTCTGGTGAGGAACCTTTTGAGGGCATGCCAGCTGCAACTTCCTGGTTAGGTACATGCCAAAGGGGGCATTGTACTCAAGGATGGGTCTGGTAAGTGCTGAGTAGAATGGTACTATAACTTAACTGGACCTGGATGCCATGCCCTTGCTTATGAGTTCAGTCACACAGAGTGATTTTCTTACTATCTTGGCTACATGTTGGCAAAGGCCAGATTACTGTCTACATATTTTTCCAGATTCCTAACTACCAGGTAAACTCTTAAGGGTGCTTTAACAATGGAGTAATTAGCTTGGTTAGATGATTTCCCAAAGGGCACTATAATGCATTTCTTTACTTTGAATTTTAATCCTTGGCTATGGCACCAGTCATTTGTTTGTGTTAGACCATATTGTAAGGGTCCCACTGTTGTGATGGGCATCTATTACAGCTAATTACAGTTATCTGTGAACTTGGTGAGCCAGAGGCCTTTGTCATTAGCCTTGACTTTGGATAATTAGATACCAAACAGGACTGGACCCAACACAGTGTCCTTGGGTATTCCTTTGTTGAATGGTCTCCTGGTGGAGGTGGTCTCATTGATCCTAACTTATTGGGTCCAGTCTGTGAGTTAGCCAGGAATCCAGTGAGTTATATAGGAATGTATCCCTAGTTCTGAGAGCTTATCAATAAAACTTGAGTGGGTATTGTATGAATGCTTTGGCCAAGTTAAGGTAAGTGGAATGAACTTTTTTCACCTCATATATAGCCTTGGTGACTTTCTCCAAGAAGTCTATCAGGTTGACTAGGTAAAACTGCATTGGGATGGGTCTAGTGTCTGTAGATTGCCAATGTCCTTGATAATCATTTCCATGATAATTTGTTCTATGAGTTTGCATATAAGACTTGTCAGACTGATGCTTCTGTAGTTTCCAGGGGCCAGATGGTGGCCTACCCTTATGAAGAGGGTTGATCATTGTGGCCCTCCATTCATCTAGCATGTAACCTGTTTTGAGGCTGTAGCTGAAGAATGCCTCAAGTTGTCCAGGTAGGTCATGTTTTAGGCTATTTACGAGACAACTGGGGATATTACCAGGGCCCAATGAAGCAGGGTTTTAGGCCTTAGTGAGCATCACTAGGACCTGCTCCCTGTTGATAGTTGGAGGGATATGCTAGAAGGGATTTCACAGTTGGTAGTGTGGGTGTTAGAGCTAAATTTATCAGCCAGTAGATTCATTATGTCACTCTGGTCAGTGAAGGTTGTACCATTTATGACCAGTTCTGCACACATTTCTGAGTGTTACCTTTATGGTTCCTGAGATAGCTGAAGAAGGCCTTGTGATTATCCTTAGTCTGGGAGGCTATTCTGACCTTGTAATTGGCCTTGCTGGACTTTATTACACCTCTTAGTTTCTTTTTTAGTTGAATCAGAGAGTTCTTGCCTCTATGAGAGTTTTTCTTTCTGATTTTGACCCTGTCTTTTTTTTTCTTTTATTATATACACTGTTAAGATAAGGATTCTACCACTGGGGTTTGTTTTTGGTGTTAGATTTGTGCTTAGTTTTGGAAGCCTCATTGTAGCCATTTATATGTTTGTACATGGTTTCTTTGAATAATTCTGCATAGGTAGCTCTGTTTTCAGGGTTTGGGGGAGCTGTGAATTTTGACAAACTATTGCATAATAGGATGTAGTTTGCTTTAGAATAGTTCCTAACTTTTGTGGGTTTAGTTGGATTTTCTGGGTTGATTTTTATTTTAAAGGAAACAGCTTTGTGGTCTGACCTCATGAATGAGGACATGACACAGGGGATGGTGGAATGATCTCCCATGTTGGTGAGTATGTTCAGTATGTTTGATCCTCTGGTGGGAGTGCACACTATCTGGTCTAGAGTGTTTGTGTTGATAAAGTCCAGGAAATGTTGTGCCTGTAAGTTAGAGGCAGTGTATGTTTCCCATCTATAGAGGGGTAGTTAAAGTCTCTGATGAATAGGGTATTTGGTTGGATGGTGAGCACCTTTAGTAGGTCTAAGTAAGAGTTGTTAGCTTCATGGGTCACAGAGGGTGACCTGTAGCTAGTCAGGACATGATAAGGAACCTTGTCTTGAAAACTTGGATGTGGATGAACTTCAGGGCATCATCCTGTTTAACCAAGCTGGAGTTGTATTTGTTGCTAACATAAATCGAGACACCTCCACCTTTAGCCCCTGTCTGTGCTGCTATTGGCTTAAATATGCAGTAGGCACTGTAGCCTTGCAGTGCCAGAGTGTTTTCTGTGGATTTAAACCAAGTCTTGGTAACAGCATAGATGTCCATATACTCCAGAATAAGGAGAGCTTGTAGGGTGTGGAGTTTCTTGTTTAGGCTCATAGCATTGAGCAGTAACACCGTAAGATTGTTTTGATTTTTTTTCTGCTATGTTGATAGTTTTGCCATTTTGACTTTGCCTAAAAAGGCTCTAAGGGAGTTGATAAGGTTTTAGCCAATATCCAAAAGCCCAAGGGGAGAGGTGTAGACCATTGTTAACAAAGCAAAGTGGTCTGTTAACCACATCCTTTCATGCTGATAGATAATGGATCCTCCTGCCATGGCACCAGAAACTAAGCCAGTTATTAAGATCAATCATTTCTGTTCATACAGAGACATCAGTCTTGGTGAAGGAAGAATACTGCTCAAAACAAGGGACATACCCATCTGTGACACATATTCAGAGAAATCCATGTCTCTTTTATAGTCCGTTGAGGTTTGTCTCAGATCATTTACACCCACATGAACTATGATAGAATCATATCGGTACATGTGGTTCAATGTCCTGAGTGCGTGCATGGTATTGTGGATCCAGATATGCAACTAACCATTATCTTCTCTTTGCCCAGCTTGGTGAGAGGTGCAACTATATGTTGTACAATAGAATCGCCTATTACAAAAGTACTAGCTGATGTGTTTGCTTGTCTTATGGGCTTTATTCTTGGGGGATCATTGGGTGTAGGCTTGTGTGTGGTAGTAGTTTTTGCTTTTGGTATGTGCTTTAGTGACTGCTGAGGATAGGTATTGTTATTTGACAGCTTAGGAGGTCTTGGGAAGATTTAAGTGCCTCAGTGTAAGCAGGTCTATGTGTGTGATGAGTGGTATGTATGAAGGATGTTATGTGTGAGTATTCTTGACAGCCTTGTTTGCAATCAAGATTTTTGCCTCCAAGGAAGTTCCATCTTTCACACACTGTGTTAGTTACTTTAAGGATTTAAAGGTTGTCTGAGTACATGAGACAATTGCAGTATTATCTCAGAATGGCAATATCTGCCAAGCTGGCCACAGAGATATCAGGAAATTGCATATCCATGTTGTCAAGACCTGTATTAGGATTGGGTTATTATAGTCATCTGAGTGGTGTCTAGGGTTAAGGCTAGATGTTAGTGCTATGATCTGATATTAGTGTTATTCAATGCTTTAACTAGTTGTTCTAAGCTTAGTTTCAAGCAAAGCCTTTCTGTGTTACAGGTTAAATTCCTAAATACTAGCTTTATAGGTAAATTTTACAAAGTGTTTTCTACTGTGAATGATACTGCTAACCACTGTTGTATGACTAACATGCCTAATTTATAGAAGACAGGAAAACAGCTAAAAACTAACTCCTGTGCCTTCTGGCCAATAAACAACTACACTTTGAGCACCCTGGACTGTTTCCCAACTCCGAGAGACCAGATAAACACCTTCTACCCTAGCTGAATGATCTTAGAATTTCTTAATGTAAAAGCACATCTAAAGAGCTCTCAAGTGCAGATTAACACCAAACAACTAAGACCCTAAAAGCCATCTGGTTGATGAAACAATCATACTTTAAGCCTTCCTCTGTGTTTCTCAACTCAGACAGACTAGGCTGGATATATCATTGATAGCCTGAAGCAGGCTCTTGTAGCCCCATTCCTCAAAAAAGACCTCTCCAGTGACCCCAATTAATTGCAGACTGATTATCCTCATAGACCACAGAGTCAGTGTGCCAAACAGTCACAGCCCTTAAGGCCAAACACAATGCCAGACACACTCGTCATAGGTGACTCCATAGTCAGACACACTGACGTCCCGCTCACTAGATTGAGTAAGGAGAGGGTCACAGTAAGCTGCCTATTGGGCGCTAGAATCCGCCACATAACGCAAGCACTCAGGTCACTCAACTGCAGGTAGAAGTATGACTCAGTCATTGTCCATGCTGGTGTGAACGACCTGAGACATACCTCCCTGGACTACATGAAAAGAGACATAGAGGAGCTCTCTGATTATGTAGGCCAGGCAGGTATGACCCTGACCTTGAGCAGTATCCTACCTTCACCAAGAATGATGCCACAATACAGAGACAAGATGATCAGCTTTAATAATTGGCTTAAACTATGGTGTCATTCAAAGGGGATCCAATGTCTGTCTGCCTGGGATGACATGCTGGACAAGCCATGCTGCTTCGCAAGGGACGGCTTGCACCTGTCACCCCTGGGCTTCCGGATTTTGGCAAAGGCTCTTGCCACCCCCATTGTGCCTTTTTTAGGCAAGGCTCAAATTCTAAACCTACCACCCTAAAACACAAAAAAGGAAAAAAACTAAGGGTAATGCTGCTCAACGCCAGAAGTCTCAACCTCAAGATGCACGCACTCAAAGCCCTTCTCAGTATGGAGA
The DNA here is from genome assembly GCF_019279795.1 of Protopterus annectens. Lineage (NCBI taxonomy): Eukaryota > Metazoa > Chordata > Ceratodontiformes > Protopteridae > Protopterus > Protopterus annectens. The sequence goes on from NC_056735.1 coordinate 1,740,017,294, forward strand.
ACATTGATGTCTGTGCTGTGACTGAAACCTGGTTCAAGGCTCCTGAGAGCACCCCAGCACTATCAGGTTTTACCTCATATCATGCGTTCCGGCCCCAAAATCCGGACAACACCAAAAAAGGAGGGGGGGTGTCCATATTCATCAAGGACACCCTCACCTCAAGGTTGGTGGCAACGCACGATGCATCGGAGACCATCCAGGTGCAGTTAACCGTAGGCAAGACTGTTCTGCAGTTTGTAGCATGTTACAGGCCACCCTCTCAAACTCAGGAACCTCACACAGCTTTCCTGAAAACACTGGAGGGGATAAATGTATCTCCAAACACCACCATACTGGGTGATTTCAACTATCCAAATATAGACTGGGATCACTACTCAAGCCCCAACACTCTAGCCCAAAGGTTCCTAGAGTTCATAAACTCAAATGCCATGGAACAACTAGTCACCATCCCCACAAGAGGAGAAAACATACTAGATCTCATCATCACGAACATGGGGTCACAATGTTCAACACCAGAAGTATACCCATCATTGGTGAGATCAGATCATAAACTAATCTCACTGGAAGTCCACATCCCGGCCCCACCCCAGATAAAAAAGACCACAGTGAAGAACTTCTCAAAAGCCGACTTCACACTTCTAAAGACTGGTGTGGTCTCTTTCAAGGCCCCCGAGCCAGCGGAAACCATTACTCAAACCGCTGAATCACTTACTAATGCCTTCTACCAGCACCTCCAGGACTGCATGGATCAGGCAATCTCAAACAAAACAAAGACTCTTTGTACCAAAGGCAAGCGTCCAGTCTGGTGGACCCCAGCCATAAACAAGCTCTACAACAAAAGGAGGAAGCTACTACAAGATAGAGCAAAATCCGTAAAAGGGAAGACACCCTTGATCATCATAAGTAAAAAACTGAGATTTCTCATAAAATCATCCAAGGCAAATTTTGAGAGAAAAATTGCTAAGGACTCAAAAGACAATCATAAGGCCTTTTTAGCTATGTTAGAAACCTGGGAGGAAACTCCCAGATATGCTCAGAATTAGTTCAAAATGATGTAAAAATCACTGAACCTACAGACATTGCCAACATACTGGCTGACAGGTTCAGTGCAAATTCCCCCCCCCCTCCCCCCCAAAAGGAGAGATATCTATACCAGAGGATTGCAGCCCCCCAAACATCTGAAATGCTCAGGTGAGAACTGCTCTCTCCAAGGTGAAAAACACAGCATCCATGGGACCAGATGGTGTCCCCGGTTGTGTGCTCCATGAACTCAATGAGGAATTAAACCCGCAGTTAGGGCAGCTGTTTAATCTTAGCCTCACCTCAGGATATGTACCCAAGGAGTGGCGTACGGCAACGGTGGTCCCACTTCACAAAGGAGGTGCCTCCACCGACCCCGGAAACTACCATCCCATCAGCTTGACAAGCCTGGTCTGCAAAGCTATGGAGAGGATCATAATGGAACTCATAAATAAAGACATAGGGGACTTGCAGACTTTGGATCCAACCCAGTTTGGCTTTGTCAAGGGCAGATCATGCCTTTTAAACTTGGTTGACTTTTTCGAAACAGTCACCAAGGCCATTGACGAGGGCAAGGCAGTCCACACAGCCTACCTTGACCTGGCAAAGGCTTTCGACACAATACCCCACTCGGGTATCATTGAAAAACTCACCAGCTTAAATGTAAACCCATACGTCACAAGATGGGTTGCAAACTGGCTAAGCGACAGAACCCACAGGGTCAGAGTTGCTGGCGCCATGTCAGACTCCAAGCCTGTCACAAGTGGTGTCCCACAGGGCTCAGTCCTGGGCCCACTTTTGTTCGGCATCTACTTTTCAGAAGTACAAGCAAACACAGGAGGATTATGGCTGACAAAGTTTGCAGATGACTGCAAACTGGGCACCATAGTTGAAAACCCATCTGACACAGACATCCTTCAGAAGGGTCTCATAGAAATGGATAACTGGTGTCAGAGCCATGACCTAAAGTTAAACGCCAAAAAATGCATAGTCATACCCTTCGGGAAAAACAAGGTTACCCCTAGTTACCATATAGGTGGCAATCCACTAAGCACAGAAGAGGTTATCAGGGATCTGGGGACCCAGGTTGGTAGTAATCTTTCGTTTGACACTCACGTTGCCAAAGTAGTTAGGAAGACATTCTACATTGCCCACCTGATCATGAAGGGATTCACATCTAGATCAAGGGAGGTCATCGTTCCCCTGTACTCATCATTCATCAGACCAATGATTGAGTACAATGCCCCATTCGGAATGTATCTGACCCGACACCTGCAGCAATTAGAAAGGCCCCAGAGGTTCCTCACCAAAAGGATAAAGGGTCTCAAAAATATGTCTTATGCTGCCCGACTGAAGGAACTCCAGCTCTATTCAGTCGCTTACCATCTTCTCAGAGGTGACCTGTGCCTGACATACAAGGCCACGTCCAACCCGGAATTAATGAACATGCTTCACCTCAAAAGATCTAAATCCATTAGAACTACAAGGGCAAGAGACTTAAACCTCAACATGGCTATTAATAGGACGTGCTGGAGGGACAGATTCATCACCCAGAGACTCCCTATGCTGTGGAACAAAATCCCGGTACATGTGAGGCAGAGCACCTCGCTGGCTTTGTTCAAGAGAAATCTTGACCAATGGATGGGAGATCGCAGGTATACCCCAGGGATAACCTCAGTGTCACTGCTTGACAGAGGCACAGCAAAATAATGGGCATAATATCCTTCAAACTAAAGGGGTGGTGAAAGCCAGAAAACTCTGGGCTAGGCTTATAAATGCCCAAGGGCAGATAGCCTAGTATGAACCTATGAACCTATGAACAAGCATATTGTGTAAGGTTATGGAGAGAATCATCATGAAAATTAATAAGGAAGTCTCATTTTCCATGACCTAACACTATACTGTTTTGTCAGATGTAGATCTTCTATGCTTAATCTCATGCATGTTTTGGAGAATGTGACTACCACCTAGGATGAAGGTTTATCTGTCCAAGCAGCTTACTTTGATCTGGATAAAGATCTTGATGCTATGTTTCATGATGGAATCATACATGATCTCAGTGATCTAGCAGTATATGAAATTGTAACAATTTGGGTCAAAAACTGGCTATAGGCTGAACACAACCAGTAAGAATAAGAGGACTCCTTGCAATTCCTTATCACCAGTTGAGACCCTGTTGGGGCTATTCCTTTTTTGGCATCTTTTGTTCAAATGTCAAAACTAATGTGTTGGCCTCGCCAGAAATGCAAAAGACTTCTAACTTGGGAGCATAGTCCTTAACACAGATGATACCACTTCTCATATAAACATGAACATTTTTCATGAATGATATAACCCTGCCTTCAGTGTCAAA
>NC_056735.1:1740023166-1740095666 GCF_019279795.1 Protopterus annectens
GCACTTCTACACCTCTCATTGCTGACATGAGCACCCACATTACAGTTGAGCATCCTATGTCCTTCCCTTTTGTGCATGCTTCCACCCCCAAACTATGAGTACTGCAGTTACTGATCAAAGATCATTTATTATTACAAAATATAAGCTAGCAGCAGGAGTTTTGGAATCTGAGAAAAAAAAAAGAAGAAACAAACAAGAGATTAACACCACAAAATCATTCAAGGAAGAACACTGTTGATAAACGTAAGAAAAACAAAGAATGGCACATTTTAGCAATACACCAGCCAGTAGTTCTGCAGAAGCTCAACAACAAAAAGAGATATAAAAATCAGTAATCATAACCACTAGAAACATAGCTAGGTGTGCCAGACAGTTATTTTTCTTGATAAATAATGGTACTGGAGAGCACGTGATGGGAAATACAAAGCAACAATAATAACTGTGGTGGTGACAGGGCATATACTAAATATCATATCCCATCCTCCCCATGCAGTGGAAGAAGATTTCTCAAATCCATATTATAAAGTTTATTTGCATATAATATCACGTGTTCCTGTGGTTTACAAGATAGGAAAAATGGATTGCTTTCCTAAGAATAGTGAGGATCCACAACCTCATGTAGACAAGTTAAAGCATCTTTGGGTCTTGTTCAGAAGTCATGATGTAGGGAAGAAGGCAGCTAACCACCAGACTAATGCAGCAATAACAATGCTATGGATATACCAGACTGTGGTGGTGATGTAAGAGCTGAGTCATATGACAGTGCTCTCAGTTTATGCATTAGTCCACGTCTCCATTGTCACATGTGCTGATGAACTCTGGGTAGGGAAGAAAAGGATGATATTCTATATGCAAGTGGCAAAAATATGATTCTTTCATGTGGCAATTGGTGTCAACCTCCATAACAGAGTGGGGAGCTCAGAGAAAGCCACTGATTCTCCATGTTGAAGTTACTTGAGGTGGTCTGGACACCTTGTGATGATGATGATGTTTTGCATGAGGGTGTATCAGGCTTAGCCCACGGGTGGAGGCACAAGGACACAGCCAGGATATATTGGAGGGATTGTATCTTTTTGTTTGTCAGGCAATGACTGGGTATCCCTCAGGATGAACTGGAGATTAGTGCTGGTAATACAGAAATCTGAACAACCCTGCTCATTGTACTAGCACTTTAACTCTCACCAGGGGAAGCAGTTTAGAAAATGGTGACGATGATGATGATGATGATAATGATGATAAAATAATGATCACAATTATGATCAGGATGTTAAAAGCAAAGCAAAAGCTCAAAGAAAAGTATTTATTTATTTGTCATTTGTTAACTGGGAAAGCCCGACTTGGCCAGAAAGTACCCATTTTCATTGGCAGTCCAGGAAGAAAAGCTCCACAATTACAATCTTTCATAGATCAAGTACAGACATTTTAAATCACAAAGTATCACGTTACACTACAAATCATAAGAGTGAAAAAAACACGTAAAGAGAATAAAACATCGAACATACGTATCATAGTAAAGTGCAATGAAAAACAACGAGTTGGAGAAAATATGTGAGGAAAAACTGAATAGTCACATTATTTGTTACAGAGTAGTATGTGATAAATTAGATCTGAGACAATTATAATAAAATATTTCAAACAGATATAAGAGATTACATGATTAGAGACAGTGAGGGGCAATTGAGAGATGTCTTAGTATTAGAGATCATGTTCATATTATAGTTATAGAAGGAAGAAGGAAGGATAGTGAGAAGAAAATTATAAGAAGAGTGTAGCTTAGGTGAGTAGGGAGGAAAGAGAAAGAGGTATAGGAAAGGTCTGCGGAGATCAAGTGGATAATTTTATATTATTGTTTATTTTATTGACATTTGATTACCAGGAAAGTCCGAATGGATAGAAAACCCATTTTCAGCAAAGGCCCAGGGTGAAAAGCTCCAGATTATAACAAAACATTTTAAGAACAATAATTTTACAATTTTCAAAAATAAAACAAAACATTTACAGTTTAAATAACTATAAGAAATTAGACATAATATAAAAACATCAGTTAAAAATTGATACAAGGTATACGACAATCATTTAATATTTAAAGAAACTTTAGACAGTTTGTAGAGAAAGTAAAGGTAAGTTAGTCTAATACAAATAGAAAATGTAATATTTATATAAACTTAAGATTAAAAGTATCTCTGTCTATAGTTTATTTCTGCCAGATGAATGATGCTATTTCTGTACATGTATACCATTGTTTATATCACTTCATGGATATCTTTGTATAAAGTTTTTTTTTTATATGTGGAGCTTTTCTCCCCAGGCCTCCACTTAAAATAGGTACCTACCAAGTCAGACTTTCCCAGTAAACAAATGTAAAATAAATAAAATAAATAATATGAGGTGAGGGAAAAACAAGCTTATGGTATATTTAGAGGGAAGGTCAGGGAAGAGAATTAGATAGCAGTAAGGAAGTAAGTGAAGAAGGGGAAGTAAGGAAGTATAAGGAATGAAAAGATACTTGTTCACATTTAGGGGTATAGTTTATCATGCATTTCAGTAAGAACAGAGCCAGACAGGAAGTCTTTCAGAGTGGTTTTGAAAGATGGGAGTTTATAGACTTGATAGATACAGGTAAGGAGTTCCAGGCCTTAGCAGTCTTGTATGAGTACAGATAATGCCCAGCAGATTTTCTAGGTGTTTTTGGTCACTGGATTGCAATGACTGACTGGATAAGGTAAGTTAGTGGGGAAAAGCAAAAGAAAGAAGTGGAGTAGGAGACTGAAGAGGGTTGTGAAGTGTAATTTAGTTTGAAGGGGGTTAGTGAAGTATAGTGAGTAAGTTCAGCCAGGACTGGCGCAGGAGCAGGTCCAAGATTTTGTAAAGTATTCTTTTAGGGAGCATTTAAAGGTGGGTAGATTAGAAAAAGTTCTGGTGGGTAGAGATAAGGAGTTCCATTTTATTCCTACTGAGTATGTGTATAGGCTTTGTCCAGGAGATTTATTCAGTTTATTTATGGTGAGAAGTTGTTTGTCTTCTGAACTAAGAATTCTTTTAAGGAAATACATCTCAATTAAATAGGTAAGACCTGGGCAGGATAATGGTTTGTGTATAATTTTATGTATTATTAGTTTGTGTATGATTTTTATGTATTGTTACAAGTTGAATGTAGAAGAGGTAGAGAGAGAGTTACACCCAGCTAAGGGTATGCAGAGCTTTACAGTGATGGGTAAAGGATGATGAATTAGTAGTAAACTTGGCAATTTTGTTGCAGTAAGTTTCAGGTTTGTTTTTATGGAGGACTGTAAATTGGTTGGAAATGGTGCTCCATAGAGTAGTGAGGGCAGAAGGTAAGTTTCAGCTAGAGTACTTTTTGTGGGTGTGCTCAGAAGATGTTTGTTTCTGTAAAGCATGCTTAGTTTTTGATGGGTTTTCTTGATATTGCTTTGGATGTGGAGGTCATATTTGAGATTATCATCTATTATGACTCCTAATATTTTGGCATGGTGGACTAATTCAGTTTCAGTGCATTTGTCAAGAGGATTTTTAAAGATGCTCTGTTAGAAGTGTGAGATTTTAGGGTAAAGAGGAGGAGTTTTTTTTTGGGCGGGGGTTAAGTAGAAATTGTACTCTTGTAAGCCAGCTTTTGATGAAGATGACAGCTTGTTGAGTGATTTCTTGCCAGTGAGTTAAAGTGTTTGAAGAGCAGATGATGGTAGAGTCATCTGCATATTGAATCAAGGTACCTTCACAAGAAGATGAATGTAGGTTATTGATAAAAATATTGAACAGTAGAGGGCCAAGGATGGATCCTTGTGGAACTCCTGTGGAAGTGGGAAGATATGTAGAGATGGATCCTGGTATTTTACAGCTTGTTGCCTGATGGCAAGGTAGCTACAGAACCATTGAATAGAAGCAGATGATAGACCCAGGATGAATAGCTGATTGAGGAGCTTACTGTGAGAGACCATGTGAAAGGCTTACTCCTTATCTCTGCCGACACAAGATTATTAGTGTTATGAGCTTTAATGACTATGTTTTTAAATGATAGTAATGCAGTGGAGGTGCTATGGTCTGGCCAAAATCCATGTTGGGGATTGGTGATTAGCTTATTTAGTAAGAGTTAGTGGATAAATTGTTGAGGTATACATCTTTCAAGGATTTTATTAAATGGAAACAGGATGGCTATGGGACGAAAATCTGTACTATCAGTGGAATTATCTCCTTTATGTAAGGGGATAATATGCTCCATTTTCCATAAGTTAGAGACACAGGATACTGTTACAGAGCTATTAATAAGAATGCTGATTGGATATGCTATTGCATCTGCAGCTAAATTTAGGTATTCCGGGGGGAAGGTTTTCAGCTGAGGAGGAACAATGTTTTAGTTTATATAAAAGTTTTTTTATGAGTGTTATAGGAACTGGTTGAGCGGTAAAGTGGGTGGAATTGTCTGTATGTACATTGGAGAGGTTGCAGTTAAGTGAGTTTTGTGAAAAAAAATGGGACTAAGGTAGAGGAAGTTAGCTGAGTGGAAGGGGTGTGTTAGATGAGTTTGAGGTTAAGTTGGCTCTGCATTCTATGAAGTATGTATTGATATCGGTAGCTATTTGAAGTGGGTGAATGTCTGGATATGGGCTGGGATCCTTTCTTATACTTAAGTTGGAGAGAGAGGATATGGAGGACCAGAATTTTTTAGGATTGCTTTTATGGCTATCTTGTAGGTGAGTATATGACTTTTTATCTCTGTTAACCCGTTTCTTGACTCGGTTTCATAGCTGTCTTAATAGTTGCCAGTTTGTGTCATTTTTATTCATATAAAGATGCAAGTGAAAATTCCAAGCTTGCCAATGTTACACACAGATTATGGCATACATCATTTACAGATACAATTAAAGCAATTATGCCAAGTTTAATAATTATGCCACTGTGGTCAATATTACTAATTCAGACAAACTTAAATATTGTTTTTACATTGTAAATGTAATATGTTATTTACTGGAGCTTTTCTTCCCAGTCCTGTGCTGCAAATGGGCTTTGCTCATTTGGACTTTCTTGGTAAATAAAGACAAATAAATAAATACAGGTGGCAGGACATGGAGTGTATTAAACATATGATGTTTTATCAGTAGCCGTAGCCTATTTCTATAAAGTTAATAAAAACCTTAAATAACCACTTTCAAATTAAAACAAATGCACACATTTTACAAAGCAAAAATCACTAGCAAGAAAATGTGAATTCACCAACATAGTAGAAATTAAAGCACAAATAATACAGACATTCTTCTCAAAAAAGATAAGTAAGAAGGCATTATCAGTGCCAGACATCACTCTACCAAAAATCTACACTTTGCAAGGTCATTACCAATTGAACAGATTCAGGCCTAGAAGACTGAAGAATGCAAAATAACTATTGACAAGGTTAACAGTGTGTATGAAGTAAGTTGTAAAGAAAAACATAAAGAGATAAAAGAGAATGAAGCCAGAGATATGTCTGTGAAGTGACACATAATAAGCAAAATGCAGATACACAGTATTGCCATTATCCTTAAGTTTCAGGCTTTCTTTTCAAGCTTCTGACCTACTAACTGCCAAGAAGTTTAATTGCCATAGTGCATGCTGATATTTTCCTCTCCCTCTCTCTGTCTCCATATATATGTAAACATGTAACAGTGTTATTTTTGAATGATGTTAAGAAATGAAGTTTGATTTTAAAGATAAGCTTATTCCATCATCTTGGAAGACATTGTGTGATGCAGTAGCAGTTTTAAATTCCAAGATTCATAACTGCTAGTCCTCCAAGTCTGAGTGTGCAAAACTGGGGACTTAATATAATATGGCCAAGATCACTGTGTCTCAGAGAACTCTCTTTTCTCTCAGGGTATGGTGGTGCAGCTTGTATATAGGGGTGCATAGGGGCTTAGCCCCTTTAAAAAGCAATTTTGAAGGAGGACTGCTATTGTTGACATTTATCGTTGTCCCCTGGAATTTCACTCTGTTTTTTCATAACTCTGTGACTTAAATTATGGGTATCAGAATTACAACAGGAAGCTGTAAAATGCACTTTTAATTTTTTTCTATCAATAATATTTATTTTAGTATTAGTTTCATTGTTCTTGTGTTAGCTCCTCATGTGGTACAGTCCAAACATAAACTTTTAGCATGATCAAAATGGACATTGCCTTATAAATTAGGCAGAGGTCACCTCTAAGCAACCTATAATGATAAGAATATAATGACACTTATAACCTTTGTGGATAGTTCAAATTTCCCAACTATATAATTTTTCGATAAGGAATGATTTTTCCTTTTAAATTTAGTTCAGGTATTTTTTTAACAGATACAGAATGTAGCCGTGTTGCATTCAATGATATGACTTATTCTTGAGGTATGAAATAGTACAATGATCTCCTTAATGTGAATTACCTTTAGAATTAGAGATGCTATAGATTAGACAGATGCTATGCAAATTTACATTGATATTTGCCACAGTGTAGATCTTTAATGATAATAATATTTTTATGATTTTACCACTTCTTTTGTAATCAAAAATGTATGTCCTTTTTTCCAAGTTTCATTATGGTACATGTACTAATATTAAAGCAGAGGTGACTACTACTGTATCAGTTATGAAGTTCTTGAGAACTCCACTACCCTTTAATGACATACGTAGGTTAGTCAGTTTGCAATTATCAACTTATTGGATTATTCCAGGATTGATTCATACTTCTCTGGGACTAGTCCAAAAAGTAGTGATCCCAGTACTTTGCATTGTAGGGCATACTGGTTACCCCCCATCATGATGAGCAAATAAGTACACACACACACACACACACACACACACACACACACACACACACACACACACACACACTATGAGTTGCTGAATCCTGTTGCTAAAATTGAATTTTACACATTGAACTATTTACAACTTCAAATTTAGTTCATTTAATTTATTAGTTATTCAGTTGTGCATAATAGTAAAGTGTATTTTAATAAGGTCAAGATCTGAACACCACTGACTTCCAAGATGGCTGCACATTGAGTAACAATTTAATTCTTGCTCTCACAGTGTGAAAACAGAAACTTAGCAGAGAAAGCCAGTGGACCTAGATTTCTGGGTAAATTTCAATAACTGGCTAGTAAGTGCACTGCCTGGATGCCAGCAAAAAAGAAATACAGAGAACCTGAAGGAAAATCAGCTACAAAAGTTGACAAAAAATAACTTGGAAAAGTACTGCAGCTGTTCAGCAAAAATCAGTACAAGCTCCAGACATTACTTCCAGTAACCTAGAGGAAAGTATAAGGCAACTGCACACAGACCTGATTAAAATAAATGAAACACTGATGGAGTATATCAATGCAAACAATAAAAGGCTGGAAAAAATGGAAGAAGCTTTAAACAGATATTCAGATAAGGTGATAAAACTGCAAAACTCAGAGGTTGAAATGAAGAAAAGACTGGCTGAATATGAGATGGTACAAGAAGAGATGTTTAAAAAAATAATAGAATTAGAGGAGAGAGCACTTAGTGAAGACCTGAGATTTTCTACTGTACCTGAGAAGGTGGAAGGAACAAACTGTATTAATTTTATGAAAGCACAAATAAGCAACTGGAATGGTATTCCACAACAAGAATTGTTAATTGAAAATGCACATTGTGTGTATGCTCCAAACCTGACTATGAGAAAACAATGTAGACCTTTAATAATAAATATGCACTCTTACCAGCAGAAGGAGTTCATTCTGACAAAACTGTGGCAGAAGGACAAAGTACTAAAAGTGGGAGACAGCAGAGTATTTTTTGAGATTGGAGAATGATTACTCATTGTACACCAGGTAGAAGAGCAGTAAATTTATTCCAGTATTCATGGAATGTCATGAAGCAGGCATGAGATTCAAACTGCTGTACCCAGCTATCTTCAAAATATTCTTCCCTGAGGGAATAAAATCATTTTTGATGAAGTACATGCTAAGGAAGAAATACAAACATTTGCCTATGAAACAGAAGGAGATTCTTCTTCTTGTTTTTCTAGTAACAAAGACCACAGAGATACTGTGCCAGTGAAACCTTTTCCAGTGTTTCAATGGAAAATGCTTGAGAGAGGGAAAAAAAGCACAAGAGTTGACTAAAATAATTGAGAGTACATTGGAAATAAAACAGAGACAGGGTTTGAAAGATGGACATGAATAGGAATGCAACATGAAAATCTGGATATATTGGACTTTCTTGGACTTTGTTAAACTTGTAGGGGTCTCTAAAGCATATACTCTACTTCATGTCATTAATGTTCAAAAAATACTCAGAGGAGGGAAAAGGTTAACTGTAAGTAAAACATTTTTTTCTTAATAGTACTATTTAAACAGTGCACAATTTTCTTTGCATGTTATAATGTAAAGTATTTCAGTTATTTTTAAGTGTAATGGGGATACTAATGCAAATAGATGTTCCTGACTTTTTTTCTTTCTCTATTCTTCTCTCTTTCTCCTTGTTCAGTTTTAAGAAATGTAGGTACTGCAATGTAAAAAAAAAGATCTTGTTGAAAGAGCATGACAAAAGAAAAAGTGTGTTTTTTCTCATTCTTGCATAGGGAAATGACTGGATTGAGGCCATTAGCTTAATCTAGTAACAAGTTTTAAGATAAATCAAGTAAATGAAAATGAATATTAAATATTATAAATTTTTTTTAGAAACAGTTTTGTGTCTTGTTCTCATGTCTCTAGCAGACAATATGATAAAGAGAAATGGCTTGGAGAAAATGTTTTCTGAAAGCATTCAAGTGTTTTCCCAGCTGAGAGAGCTATAAAGATAAAATAAAGCCAAACAGCACTTAATAGAACAAGGCTTTACCATTTGTCTTAGCATGGATAGCCTTTCTTTTAGGTTATCTCAAGTTTGTATGTGTGGGTGTCAGTTTCAAGCATTTGTTCCTATTAGAAGAGTAATACTTCTATAATAGAAGATGTACATAATTTTGTGAGTTATTATTAAGTTAATAGGAATTATATGTAGTTTGTTAACACTAAAACACAGTTTATAGAAAAATGTTCATTAGAAAAGGTTTTTTAGCATTGGTCTTAGACTGTGTATATAATATGCTAAATACATTTTATTTACAGTTTATTCATATATTTAACAATTATAAGTAGCAGTAGGCAGATGCATTCAGAACGAATAGGTGCTTATGTTTATGTGATGAATTAAGTTCTGTTAATATTAATGAGTTGTTTAACCTATCAATGTCAAAGGAAGTTTATATAGGAAGTAAATGTGAAGCTAACAGTTGTCTGATGAGATTTAACACTTTTTAAATGAAAGCATTAACACAATATTTTATTTAAATCAATAAAGGATTTTGTGTGACTTTCCAGCATCGTGGACTTGTTTTCTATCTAAACTTGCTGCCAGGAGAGTCTGTGAACTGCTGTTTTCATTTTTCTCAACTAAAATAAAAACACAGGGTAATGAAATAAAAATAAGACATTGGGCCTTACCCACCTATCGGTTGAAAACAGAGGAATTTAAGGTATGGATAGTGGAAATTATTTAGGAGCCATTAGAGATGATAGAAATTTCTTCTGAACGTATAGCTAGGGAGTGGGATAAAAGTAAAGTAGATTTTAAAAATAGGGTGGAAATAAAAGAAAGGGAGATATGGTTAAGAAGTGACAAAAATTATTTAGAGGGACTGACAAATGTTGAAGCACTGCAAAGTGGGGTAAATCTCGCAGAATAAGAATAGTAGGAATTGCAGAATGCTAAACAGAAAATAAGGGATTACCTTGATAATATGCATGAGTTTAGAAAGATTGCTGTTAAGCAACTGTTTTTTGATAATAACTCTAAAGCAGAAAAACTTTTAGCACAACAACGCAGGCAACAACAAGTAGAAAGGGCTGTCACCAAGCTTAGGGAGTCTATAACAAGGAAGATAACAAGGTATCATGTAGAAGTATTTGAAATATTTTGGAAATTCTATGAAAGTCTGTATAAAGCAGAATAATATAGAAATTATGAAAAGGTACAAATGGAAATGTTTAAGGAAGAATTAAATATGCCAAGGTTAGAGGTATAGGAGGCTCAATTATTAACAGTTAGGATAGGAGGAGATGAGATAAAAATTGTGATGTATAACCAATCTACAGGAAAGTCCCCAAAAGTAGATGGTATTCCCATGGAAGTTTGGAAGCTAGGAGGGAAAAAACTGATAAAGATTTGGGAGGTTTTGTTTAATAGTATTGTCACTCATCCTTCTCTAACACATAAGACAAGTAGACAGGGGGGTTTGTTTTGATGCTTTAATACATAGAAAGACATCAGGATGGATTGCAGAATCATAAAGTATGAACAAACAAGTTAATAGACAGACCTTACATACATACATGCTTACATTGCAACAGCTTACAACAAAATGGCAGTCTGGCTTACACATGCTCAGTATTTATACATTTGTGCAAGCCCTTGGATAGCTTCTTAAAGGTATATACACATATATTGATCTACATCCTCCCTCTTAAAAAGATTGCCCTTTGTAAAAATAATATCAGAGCTAGACACACATTACTATATACATTGGAAACAAAACACAATATTCATGTCAAAGTTGTTTCATATCTGCTACAGGGTTTAGAGAGGTGACCATATCTCATAACATAACAATCTGCACTAAATTTAGCAACTGGGTCAGTCTGTGGTGCACAACTCATATCAATACTTCTGGATTTGTCACAGGAATGGGAATTTCCTCTGGCACTTTCTCTGGAATTGGAACACTGGACAACTCACTCTGAGATAAAGAGTCTTTCTCACAGGCTATGTGTTGTGGTATAGGTTCGGATACCGGTCTCAAATGCTTATGATTCGACCTAAAAACTGCTCCTTGTGATTCCACAATGTATGATCTCGGCTCTGGGCAAATATTCTTCATGACACCAATCCAATCATGGACTTGGATGTCTGCATCCTTACCACTTCTTCTTCTCATAATGGATTGAGCGATTTGCTGGTTTTATCATAGTAGGACTTCTGGGTTAGGCATTTCTTCAACATATTGGCTTTCACTGACCTGTTGTTTTTGAGACATGGAACCAACAATTAACTACTGATTGGTAATGTGGTTCTGGTTTATCTCAACAGAAGTCTCTGAGTAGGTGAACCAAGATGTTTATCATGAGGAACATTTCTGAGATTCAAGAGATTCAGGAAAGCATCAGTATTATCTCATTTTGACTTCTCTAGTAACTATTTTGCACTTTGAACTGCACGTTCTGCCAAATCATTTTACTGCGGGTATTCTGAGCTACTTGTGACAAGAGTAAACTCCCATTCTTCAGTAAATCTTTTGAACTGTTAGCTCGTAAACTGGGTACCATTGTCAGAAATAACTTTGTGTGGACTACCATGGACTACAAAATGCCGCTTCATCTTAGTAATGACAGCACTGGATGATAGGAAGTAGGTCAATCTTAGACCAATTGGAATAAGAGTCTACTAACACCAAATAATGCTGACCATTCCACTCAAAAATGTCAGTGGCTACTGTCAACCAAGGTAGCTCCGGAATCTGGTTAAGCTGAAGTGGTTCCTTCTGTTGATGTGGCTTAGTTCTATTAGACACTGAACAAGATGAAAGTGCTCTCTCAATGTCTTGTGACATAGAAGGCCAAACTACTAGTTCTCTCGCCCTTCTTTTGGTTGAGTCAGTTCCTGGGTGACCACAATGCAAGATAGTAATGTACTCTGGTTGCAAGGATTTTGGAACAATCACGTTTGGACCTTTCATAATAACTTTGTCAGCCAATCGAAAATGCCTGCAGCCAATTTATAAACATTATTTTCACATGATATATAGTCATATGAATTTTTGAAAAAGTCTTTTGAATTGATTTGTGATTTTATTTTTTGCAAGGGATCACACTTTTTAAACAATGGTTTTATTTAATTAATTTATTGACCATTCAGATGTAAATGATTGGCTTTCTGGTAACAAGGGAGATATAAAAGTGTGCTGTGTTTTTTTACTTTTTTTTTCTGATGAAGTCTTATACTTGAAAGATGAAAGTGCTCAACATATATTTATTTCAGTCAGTTCCTTTGTCACCATGGTGTATGCAGTTTGCTGTTTTTTTTAGTATTTGGTGCAAGCAGGAAGTTTTTTGCTGTAAAGTTAGAAATAAACATTTTAAATTAAATCCATATCACTGTGATCATTGCAAAAATAAAGACGAAAATAGT
Organism: Protopterus annectens; assembly: GCF_019279795.1. Classification (NCBI taxonomy): domain Eukaryota; kingdom Metazoa; phylum Chordata; order Ceratodontiformes; family Protopteridae; genus Protopterus; species Protopterus annectens. Next base: position 1,740,035,387 of record NC_056735.1, read on the forward strand.
ATGCACACTGCTGGGTTTGAACAGTGTTTTTGGTAACTGGGGAGGACATCCAAGTAATGGGATAAATGGATTGCAGGGGAGCCCCAGTCCATTGCCCTATGTAGGACTCTAGTTGACCATGGTCTGGCTCTGATGTCAAGATTGCAGTTGTGTGAGCCATGTTTCACCTTTAATGGGTATTTTCCTTTTTCCTCAATGTTTGTGAGACCATGGAGTTAATATACACAAGTTATATTAAGTCTCCCTCATGGGGGTTGCAGGAGGGAAATGCCTGGTCAAAAAACAACGTTTTACTGATTTTTCCAGAAAATTCAGCAGGAGCATGCTCAGGGAAAATGCCACAGGCTGTATCTATGTGGGCAGACAGAATTTAGATACCTGCAGTGGATCTAAGAAATGACAGCTCATTAATAATATCAGTGTCTTTGCCTATGTTATTTTGGAAGTTAGATTTGGGGTGGGGTGAAGATGGGCTCACACTACAACTTTATGCTGCTGCTCTGCAACTGACTGTTCAGCTAGGAATAGAAAGTGCTATGTAAAGATTATTATACATAGTGCGATTTTTTTAAAGCTTTCAATAATGTTTAGATAAACAGAATGCTTGCTTGACTGCGATGTCAGATACATACTTTCACTGTGTGTATCATGTAATGTGAAGGGAAGTGGCACAGATAGAGACTGAGGTGCATATTGGCCTTTTATTAGTTATGCTCATGGATAAAAAATAGGTGAAGATTTTTTATTTTATTAATAATTGTTGATAAGGCATGGATTGTACGGGGACTTAACCCTTCTTGGAATGGATCTTCCATGATACTACAAGTGAAGTCAACTACCCACACCAAAAATAGGCAGACACTGCTATAACTCAAAGCATGGACTAAACCAAAGGCAATGTTGCTTAAACATTGAGTAAAAGTGCAATAAATCTTACATATTGTTTTCTTTTGTTTTACTTTTGTAGTTAGTAACAGCTTTGTGCAGAGAACTATGTTTTAAGATACTCTTTGAAATGACTGTCATCACCCTCCCACATGTGATATGTGAACCTACATTTATAAGCAACTCCAGTCCTTTTTTTCAATCTGAAACTTATTTTAAATCAGAAGTTTATCTGGCACTGTAATAACTATGGTCAGGCTGTCAGGCTTTAAGCATCTCCCATCTGATGCTGTGAACAGAGCAGCAGGGAGGTGCATAGGAATGAGGAATCACTAAGATGTATACTTTAAACAAAGCTGCAAATCAGTTTAGAGGCACAGTTCACTGTCATATTATGCTGCTAATAAAACTGTGGGAGGTATTTTGGGGATTGATGGCTGAAAATAGACTAGAAATAGAGAGCAGAGCTCATGCATTTGTAGTGTATATGCTATGAAGAAATGAAAAGAATATGCAGGTTTCCTCTGTTAGCATCTAGAACTAAATTTTGTGTTACACAATTCCATTTTGCACACTATAATAGTGACTTTCATTTGATTTAACTTTTACCTATGGAAAAATCGCAATCCACTCCAAAATTTTCAGTATCTCCACATTTTCCAAATATTTTTCATCTGTAAATTGAACTTGAGTCTGTATACTCCTGCTAAAGGCAAAATTCATTCAAGGGTATTGATACTCTGTGGCCTGAAAATAGAGCCTTCATTCTCCAGCATCTAAATTTTTATGGAGAGGCACAAATTAAACCCCTTTATTATTTAATTGCAAACACTGAATACTGTTCAGCCTTGAATATTGATGCAAAGTGATACCTGTAGAACCCATTCTGTGGCTGTTCTGTTCTTATGAGAATGAGTTGTGCTTAATTCTTTGGGAGAGTCTAGTAATGACAGCATACTTGTAAAATTATCCTTACTGATGTAAGATTACATGCAATTCTCTACTACAGAACACATCAAAGTCAAACATTATAACTCAAAAGATACAAGATTTTGGTAGTCACCATATTGTACCAGGATAAAAAAATCTATATAGAAGAGGATTTCAGCACTAATTTAGACTACAACTGCATATTTAATTTTAAGGTGAGGCACCAACATTAGTTTATAAGGAAAAATCTCAAAGTGGAAGTAATAGTAAAAAAAAAAAAAATATTTGGTTAGCACATCTAGAGGTTCTCACAATCAGTCATTTCTTCATTAAAAAAGAACTCATGAGAGTTGAATTATTTGTTATCATGACTCATATATCATATGAAGTGTAAATGTGCATTATGTGAAAAAACGTGTGAATACATGAATAATGAATAAAGAATGTTTAGCTGGTCAAGTCTAATGACATAAATAACTGCATCTGTGGGAAAAAAAATCCTTGTACACTTGTGACCTCTTTAAATGCATCATGGTGAACTAGATCTATCAAAGTAAAAAGAAAAGTAAGGAACATACTGCTGGAACTAAACATTAAGCAAATATTTCTGCTCCAGTTGCAGTGGTAGGTAAATAAGATACCAGGCATTTGACTAGGTACAGGAATGAATAAGTAATGTTCTTCCAGTGTGAATTACAATTAAACATTATTCATGCATTCATGGGTAAGTACTAGGCTAGCTGCCCTTGTGGGCCATTTTAAGCCTAGTCAATTTTGTTTTCAAAAGTGAGAATCAAACCCTATACCTTGTGACTGTGAGGTAAATAACTTAAGTATTATACCATGATCCCCCCAAAACGTGCACGCTGATTGGCCAGCGTGCCCGTTGTAAATCGAGTTATACTAATGGAAAAAGGTCCGGTCGCCTGGACTTTTTTCCATTAGTATAACTCGTTTTTTTAAAACACTGTCTCGCTATGTTAAATGGGTTTAACATAGCGAGACAGCTTTAAAATAAGCAACGGAGATCCGTTGCTTATTTTAAAGCTGTCTCGCTATGTTAAACCCATTTAACATAGCGAGACAGTGTTTTAAAAAAAGCAACGGAGAAAGCAAGATCTCCGTTGCTTTTTATAGTTTCGCTATGTTAAATGAGTTTAACATAGCGAGACAGGTTTAAAATAAGCAACGGAGATGTCCGTTGCTTATTTTAAAACTGTCTCGCTATGTTAAACTCATTTAACATAGCGAAACACTAAAAAAAAAGCAACAGAGATGTTGCTTTCTCCGTTGCTTTTGCCCACAGCTCTGATGTACTGCGCAGGCGCGCAGTACATCAGAACTGCCGCGGATGCCAGACATCTGCGGAAGGGCCGTAAACAGGCATTATACTATGCCATTATTTAAGAAAAGTAACAGTTTCTTTTCTTAAATAATGTCATGGTATAATAGCAATAACCCACTTCTGGGTGTGGGTAATGCTAAATTTACCCACGGTTGGCTTTGTTTGGTCCTCGGGCGCCTCGGGACCAAACCACGCCAACCGTGGGTAAATTTAGCATTACCCACACCCAGGCGTGGGTTATTGCTATATTATAGCACAACCCCATCCTCCACCCTTTTCAACATCTTCTCACTAGGGCAGCAATTGCTTGTAGTCATAGTTTCTAACAATGAGCTTTCCATGAATTAAGCCATGCTTACAGAAGTGGATAGCTGAGTATGTCTTTATACCCATATGCTTGAACATTAAAAAGGCTACTAACAAGCACAGAAACAACACAGACTATATTCTCTGTTTAGGTGCCACACTAGCTAAACACTCAAAAATCTGATCATTCCACATATTGTAAGAAATTTGGTGGTTCTAGATATGCAGCTGCAGAAAAAATGGGTCATGAAATTTAATATGAGGATTGCAGAGATTCCAGAAAGACAGAATGTCTCCCTGTAATATGTTTATTAAACACTTGATTTTTGAAACGTGTGATATGTGAGATATGCAAGCCATAAGTTTACTATGAACTTCATAGGTCTCTGATGAAAAAACATATACCACATGCCACACCAACATACAGAATCGTATTTCAAAGTGACTGACAGAATAAACAATTTTTGGGGCTGTTTAGTAGAAAATGAGTGCTTTCAAGGGGAAAGCTACTGAAAAAGTACACAGTTGTTTCAGCTGTTGTATTTAACATGAGGTAAGAATATGCTCTTATTAAAGATGCAGGTTAAAAAAATATATATTTTCATTGTTGTATCCTGCCTGCATGAGTCTTTTCCTGCCATAAAAGCTAACATGTGGTCTAAATCTTTCAGAGGATGGCTAGCTAAAGCATCATATTCAGTGTGTTTGAAATGGATGTCACAAGAGTAACAAATGTATCAGTATTTATTCTTTTTTTCTGTCCATAGTGCTCAGTGAAAAGGAATGGAGGCCAGATTTCTTTTGACAACAGAGACATGCTATCTCTTCTGCACATTAGATGGCTGAAACAGTCTTCCTGTATGAGATTTTACTTCTAAGACGTAATCTAGGCTGACAATTGCAGCCTATAAGTACGCTGTGTATCAGATCCTCAAGGTGAAAATGGGAAAGTTCAGCTTTTGAAAGAAACATTTTTCTATTTGATTTCCCTTCCCTCTTCTTTTTCCCTTTACATTTGTAGGAAACACATTTGTGCCTGTTTTCCTTTATCAGTTACTCCTTGGAAGAAGTCTGAATCTGTGTATACATACATACATACATACATATACACACACGCGTGCACACATATTCACAATGTTATGTTTTTTGTTCTGTGTTTAGTCTGTAATGATCCTTTTACAAGCGAGTGCTGTGATAAAAGTGAATCATATATTGGCAAGGGGAGACAATGAAAGCATGCATTATAGCTATAATGGGATTCATGTTATTTAATGGAATACATGCACACATACACACACACACACACACACACACACACACACACACACACACACACACACACACACATATTTATATTTATATATAGATATAGACAAGGAGAACGTGCTGGTTTTCTGCAGTGCTTGGTTGACACAGCTGCTTGCTCTCTATATACCAGCCTAGACGTCTCTTACACAGATGCAAGAAAGCTCCTCACAATAATACAAGCTATAGCTACCTCTTCTGCTATTAACAACATAGATAGACAGAAATATATGCAGATTGCTGAAGCTCCTATTGTTACTCCCTTCCTACCAGCTTACTCCAAGGCTATAGGGATACGGCCTCATAACTAAAAAAACACTAAAGACCTTAAGTCCTCTCCAGAATCACTACTAGAAGTACCACTGAGACATGCACAGATAACTGATGAGAAGTTAATTCCATACATAAATTAACTCGCATAGATACATGCATTCTAGATGGTAAAATGATACTTTAGCAAATAAATTATAAATAATTTATAAAGATAAAATAATAAAGTACTTAAGCAATAAAGCTGAAATTATAGTTTGTACGCTATGTTATTTTTTTTGTTCTGTGTTCACTTTGTAAGGATCCTTTACAAGTGCATTCTGTGATAAAAATAGGTAATTTCATATGGGTAAGGGGAGGCAATAAAAACGTGCATTATGGTTATTATGGAATTCATGTCTTTTAATGGAATACGCACATAAAGAAAATCAGTATAATTGAAACAAAAATGTTGAAATCCGTAACACATAACGAAAATGTTCAAAATTTTTTTAGACCTAAGATCTCCTCCTTCCACGTCACCTGGTTGTGGCTTTGTCTCCTTACACTCCTTAATTAAGGGTACTAACTCCATGGTCACACAACTATGAAGGAAGGTCAAAAAGGTGCCAAGCTCTCATGAATGTGCTGGCAATCTGATTGCATGCTAAAATCATGATTGCGGTACCATGGAATATTCCCCTTACTACAAGGTACAGTAATCTCTGAGTTACACATACAAAAGTAGGAGGGGAATGGGAGATGCGGACCCCATTTTGAAAAAGTGAAGCTCTGCTGCAAGGCTGCTTTTAGCGAGTGTTAGAGTGAGTTTTATTTTCAAAATCTTGCTGACAACTCACACATTTGTGACAGCACTTCTTCTTCTGTCGTCCTTTCATTGTATTTCTGTCACGAAGCCAGAACAAACACTTAAAAATAAACTAGTCCATCACTACAGACATAGCATTCTTTTAGAAAAAAGATGTGCAAAAAACAAACAAACAGAAAACTATAGAATAAATAAAAATTATCAAAATAACACCTAATGCAATAATACATGAATCATCAAATGGAACTCCTTTCAATTACTTTGAAAAATGCTAGCTTGCTAAAGTTGATTATTTATATAATTGTTTTTGTTTACTATGAAAGTCCGACTGTGATAAAAGCGTTTATTAGTGAATGCCCTGGGAGAAAAGCTCCATATTTAACAACTGTTTGACATATACATAAAATACAGTTACATGATATCAGAAGGAATACAGAATATAAGTAAGAGTCCATACATGAAAGAAAAAATTACAATAGCTTGCATAAACATCATTTAAGAACAGAGCATATATATAGCATGCATAGGTATATATAGTGTTGAACATTCATTAGAAATAGACATAGGCTTGTATATAACAAACAGAAAATTGAAAAAGATACTGTAATATTACCTGCAATTTCTAGCAATTAAAATAATGAAAAGCAGAAGCAGCTTAACTATGGAAATATTAGAAAGGGGGGAAGGCGGTTGATAATGAAATATAGTCTATGTTAGTCTTCTCCTTTCCTGGTTAAGGGTCACCACAGTGGAACAATGGTCTGCAGAATGATTGGCAGTGGAGTTTTATGGTGTCAAGTTGCCAGCCCGGCTCCCAACCTTCCACAGAAGGCACACACACACACACACACACACACACACACACACACACACACACACACACACACACACACACACACACACACACACACACACACACACCCAGGGCCAATTTATTTATAGTTTCCAATCCACCTACAGTGCGTCTTTGGGGGGTAACTGGACCACGCAGAGAAAACCCACGTCACCACAGGGAAGACATGCATACTCCACATAGAAGGCACCCCAGCCAAGAATTGAACTGGAGAACCTTTTGCTGTGAGGTGGCAACACTAACCGCTGTACCAACGCAGACACCCTAGTGTATGTTAGTAGTAGTGTCATTTTGAAACTGTCATTGCATATAAAATTGGGAAGTGAAGTAATTAAGAAAGTGAGAATGAATGGGGCTACTTGGACTGTTATAAAAGTATTAGATTTGGATAGATGAGGAAAGAAAGTGATGAAACTGTGACAAAGGATGGACAGTGAGATAGTGGTTGATCTAATTAGAAAGAAAAGGAGATTGAGTCTTGTCAACTTAGAGCCTGTGACTGATATAAATTATATAAACAAAATTAGTCCTTCGGCTTAAGTGAGTATCGTTCTGACCTGATGGAGAAAAAGAGGGAAGTTGAAAAAAATAAGTATTTAGAGAAAAGGTAGCAGATGTGGCTAAAAAAATATTCTAGCTGGGAGAAGAGCAGTAGCAGAACCAATTTTTACTTATTGTTTCAGTAGTAACTTGAAGATATGTGTCTTGCCTGTTTTATTTGCAGCAGGATAGAGTTCCAATTTTTAGTGACTTGGTGGGAGTATAGAGAAACCCAGCTGAATTACTTGTTTTAGATATGGAGAGGAGAGATTTGTTACTTGACTGTAGTCATCCAGAAATGGAGTATGGTTTAAGCATATTTTTCAATGATGGGCGTTTGTCAAGGTAAATGAATTAAGTTGTAATCTATGTTGAGTTGTGAGTATGTAAGGTAGTGGGGAAGTTCTAGCCACTGTAAATTTCTAAGGGCTATGTAGTAGTAGGATTTTAGTAGGGTATTTGCTGAAATTTGGATATTTTTATTGTAACGTGTGAAGTTTAGTTTTAATGGTTGTATTGAGATTTGTAAAGATGGGGTATGCTTATAGAAGGGATGGAAGTAGGTAGGCAGTTGCTATGGATTTTCTTGGAGACTCTGTGAGGAAATGTTTTGCTCTTTATAGTGATCCTAGTTTCCAGTGGGTCTTTTTGATTAGGAGTAGGTGTTGGTTGTATTTAAGTTTGTCACCAAGAAAGAGTACGAGTAACTCCATTTGTGGTATGCATTCAATTTGTGTGTTGCCGGATGATAGACTATGGAATTTGTGTTTTTGTTCTATGAGTTTTTTTGGGGAAAAGATCATTAGTTTTGTCTTTTTGGGGTTGAGGAGTAGGTTTGCGTTGGTGTGACAGGTTTCTTTAGACAGGAAAGCCTGTTGAGCGATATCTTGTAGGGTATGTAGTGATTGTGCAGAGCAGTTGAGTGTTAAATTATGTGCATATTGAAAGAGTTACTTGTTGAAAAACAGTGCAGAGTTTGTTAATAAATATGCTAAAAAGGAAAGGCCCACCTATTGAACCTTGAGCAACCCCTGACTGTAACTGACAGGAAGGTTGAAAGGTTTTGTTTCCACTTAACTCGTTAACACCTGGTGTAGAATATTACACCTCTAGCAGCCTGCACACATCATGCATTCCAGAGCATTTTCTGAAGCATAAACTTAATAGATAAACAAATGTAAATATTTTGTGAATAATACAAGCTACTAAAACTGTACAAATAGCAATGTTGTCAGTATATTGTTTACAGTGATAATAGTCAGTGCATTCATATTCTTTTCCATAAAAACTGCAATATATTATGATGCACATAAAACCCCAAATTACATATTTTGCAAATTTTCACAAACAAATTTTCATGTCTTGAAAACTGTTTAACCTAGACATATATTGCTAGAACATTTTTTTTCCATAATAAATCTTTATTGTTATATTATTTTCAAACACAAGTAAGAACAAAAATAACATATATTCACAAATCAAACATTAACTAATATCACTAATAACCACACTCTATATACAATATTTACAAGAATGCTTCCATGTAATACATTTAAATATAAAAAAGCATAAAAGTAAATGCAAGTAATAGACAGTTGATTGCTAAATTCTCTCCACACACATAAATAATTATTAATATTTCCAAGTTGAAAATACTATGCTAGTATAATATTAAAAATCTGTTCCCAAATTTTTGGATTATTACCATTTTTATTTTGTGGGTTTAATAGTAATTTATGAGCCAATATATGTTTTGTTGCTAGAACTCTAAAGTTCTGCCATGAAGTTTTAGATGGGTCTAACCAATTTGAAGCTATATAAAGCTTCATTAATAGAAAAAATATTAATATATATAATAATTTGTGATTTAGGAATCTCTTTCGGGGGAATATGCAGAATCATAAATTTCCATGATCACGTTGTACTTTGGTAACCCACCTTCTGAAGTTGACTCTTAAGGGAATTCCAAAGTTTGAAAATACATTTACAACTCCAGAACATATGAAGAAGATCAGCTGGTTGATTCTTACAATATGGACAAGTTGGTGAATTTTTGGGATTAAATTTATGCAGGGTAAGGCGTGTATAATATGCATTGTTCCAAATCATCAACTGGGTATATATTAATTTTTGAAGAGAAGTACATTTGATGGTCAAGTCAATTGCTTTTAACATGTTACTTCTATCTGTCAGTAAAATTTTCTCTTCCCAGTAGTTTGATAACAAAATTTTATCATGAAATTGAAATTCTTTAATTAATTGATTTGCTGTCGTGATATATTTAAAATCCTGTTGGAGAGCTTGCCACAACAAAGAACATCTATTAATAGCCTCTTCTTCCGGTTTAAAACTTTTAAAATAGCTTATAGTGAGTTCTCTAATTTGTCTCAGAATAACCAGATACTTTTTAGGTAAGTTAAGTTCTTGTCTTATTTGGTTGGCTGAACTGTCAAGATGTTTATATATATCAATCAAAGTTAGATTAACTATCAATGGAAACTTGTTGAGATCAATTAGTTGATTATTCAATTTTAAATTAGGATTCTTATGAAAGGGTTGAAAAACCATCATATGTTGAACCAAATCTAATGAATGAAATAAGTTATGTAAAGAAAATATGTTCGTTTTGATGTGTTCAATAATCCCATAGAATTTCAACGTATCCTTACCTAAAAAAAGTATTGCTTTAGGTTTGATATTTAACTTTAGAATATATTTATAATTCAGAACTACCCAAAGTGGTGTCCAGTTAGTATTATTTATATCATAATTGGCAATTCTTAAAATTCTATTAGAATTTACAATTAAATAATACATTTCAAAATTAGGTAATTCCAGTCCTCCTCTATTTTTTGGGGTCATTAATTTATCATAAGATATCCTGGTTTTCTTTGGTTTCCAAATGAATTTAGCCAATTCTTTATGAATCTTTTTAAAAAACGTCTTCGAAAGTAATAAATTGGCTGACCTAAAAATATACAGTAATCGTGGTAATATGTTCATTTTGATAATTGAAACTTTTGCTAACATTGGCAGTCGTAAATTTTTCCATCTCCCAAAATCCGAAATTATTTGTTCCCAGATTGCTTTAATATTATTATTGTAAAAGTCTTTCATATCTGTAGAGAACTCAATACCTAGATATTTAATATTTTCTTTAAATGATACCTGTCCCACTAAGGGCAATAACGAAAAGGGTTTAGGTGTCTTTAAAGGGAAGATATTGTTTTTTTTCAAGTTCATTTTATAATTAGAGACTTTTGAGAACTCATTAACAGCCTTCAATAATTTTTCAGTATCTGATAATGGAGATGCACAATAAATGCTAAGATCGTCAGCTAAAGCTACCATTAATATTTTAGTTCTATAAATTATTGGGACATTATGATAAACATTTTGTTTAATATATAAAAACAATGGTTCAAGATAGATATTAAATAATAAAGGGGACAAAGGGCAACCCTGGCATGTTCCATTCTTAATCTGTATTCTTTTAGAGAAGTTTTTATTAATATACAATGTAGTATAGGGATTACTATATAATATTTGTAACATTTGGACAAACTCATGTGATATATTAAAATACGGTAAAAGATCAAACAAGAAATTTGTATCAACCCTATCAAAGGCTTTCTGGGCATCAATTATAAGGGCATAAATATTTAAATTATTTTGCTTAGCATGCTCTAACATAGTATGTAATGTGAGTGTATTATCATTGGTTTGTCTACCTGCCATAAAACCAGTCTGTTCTTTGGAAATGATATGAGTCATGATTCTCTTCAGTCTAGATGTTATAACAGAGGTTAGAATTTTCATGTCTACATTTATTAATGATATCGGTCTATAATTATCCGGATTTTGAGGATCTGAATTGGCTTTATGTATAAAAATAGTTTTTGAGGCGTTAAGATGTGGATCATTAATTTTATTCCTAATTATGTAGTTAAACACAACTGAAAGTATCTTACCGAAAATATCTGCAAACGTTTTATAAAATTCCACTGTCAAGCCATCAGGACCTGGTGATTTATGTGATTTCATATGCTGAATTGCATATACTATTTCTTCTTCAGATATCGGTTTAACCAAGTCATTTTGAATGTCCTCTCCTATTGTTGGAAACTTAATTGAATGTAGAAATTGTTCATAATTCCTGTTAGGGGTCATATCCTTTTGTCCAGCATAAATATTAGTGTATATTTTCTCAAAGATATTAAGAACATCCTCAGTTTTAGAATATATTTTATTATTAAATTGTATTTCCGAAATCTGCACGGTTGGTTTCGTTTGATTAATGATCCTAGCTAACGCTCTCGATGGTGTTTGAACATGATTGGCATACCTCACTAACGTCTTGTATTCTTGAAATATTAATCTACTATTCTGAAGTAAAAAGAGATCCTTTTGACATTTAATCAGTTCCTCCTCTGTTTGCTCACGGAAATCCCTAATCAGTTCTTGATCAAGTAATTTAATTTTTATTTCTAAAGTTTGAACATCTTTGTTTAATATCTTTTTAGAATAAGATGCTTTTTGCAAAAGTGTCTCCCTTATTTGAGCTTTAACTGTTGCCCATTCAATATCTGGGGCAAATTGTTGTTTCCCTAAACCAATCAATAAGTCTTTCAGGTACTTTGCAATTTCAAATATTATATCCTCCTTATTCAATAAATTTGTATTAAGAGACCAATTATAACCTCTTTGTCTCAAAGTATCCTTTACCCCCTTAGTAAAACTCAACGAAATTTTAGAATGGTCTGATATATAATGGGCATGTACAATAACTGTAGGTTCTAGATTGATCAATACTCTTGATATGAGAAAGAAATCAATTCTGGACCACATTTTGTGACATGGGGAATAAAAGGTAAAATTGCTTGTACTATTATCATTATTCAGATAGTGAAATGGATCATATAATTGAAAGTCTTCTTTAAGATCATTCAGTGCTAATACAGCATGCTTGTTAAATGCTCTTTGTGGACAAGATCTATCCAACTTCGGATTCTGGTAGGTATTCCAATCACCTCCAACAATTACATAATATCTATCAAATTGTGTTAAAATTGAATATAGTGATGCTATGAATAATTGTTGATCATTACAGGGAGCATATATATTTAAAAGTAAAATAGGTATATCAAATAAGGTAGACGAAAGAATAACATAACACCACCATCCATTTTTATCTGTATTAGAATCTAATATCTTTTCCTTGTATTGATCTTTAATAATCATGGCTACCCAGGCACTATTTGACTTACCTTCAGATAATACTACTTCTCTAATCCATTTCTTTTTTTAACATCACCCCATTGATCATTCATTAAATGCATTTCTTGGAGTAGGATAAACCACGCCTTAGCCTGCAACAATACATGTAACACCAGCTTCCTCTTCTTCAAGCTCTGGAGCCCTTTAACGTTCCATGAATCTACTTCCCACATTTCAAAGATTCACTGTAAAATGAAAGTTTTGGAGAGAGAGCATAGAAAAAACAAAAAACAGTAAATTCAAAACCATACATAATCTGGAAGCAATCATTATATCCCGTCCTCAACCAGTGCATACCCACTCTAACCCCGGACCAAGAGATGTATAGGTCCTGTATAATATAGAATGACAAAGAGTTTAAAAGAAAAAGCAGATATAAAAACACCACAATGTAAAATTTCACACATGTATCACAATTAAGACATATAAAACCTAACTTCACTATGACAAAGCCTAAACTAAACATTCCCTAACAAACACTGCCATAAACTACATCTCTTTGGTTAATTACTATTTAAAGAAATCAAATTAAAAATGTAACAGTACAGTACAAGTAAAAAGAATAAAGTAAAAAAAATAATGCACTTTTAGTGGTTGGATTAGCTAGCTATACATAAACCACATGCATTAAAAAAAATACATACTAATATATAACCCTATATTAAAGCAAATAGACATCAAATTGTTAATATCCTTTGTTATACATTCACCTTATACTAGTTTCATAATAAAGCAAGCTTCTAACTAAATAAAATAATAAAAAATAACACAAAACATTAAAAACTATGCTGACAGGTTAAATAAACATTGCTAAATCCATGCACCCTCTCTAAATAATATAACTACAAAATGTTGACTAAAAGTTAATAAATGAAGTTCCTAACAAGTTCCTTTGTGCTTAAATTACTATAGAACATTGTTATTTAATGTTAAATAAACAAGAGAGTGTTTAAAACAGTTCTCTTTGGTTTTCCAAACCAGGAAGTCCTGTTAAATGCTTGCGATGGGGGACTGCTTTTGCAGACGGACTCCCGGAAGTGCCACAATGAAATCTGCACCCTCGACAGCATTTTAAGCACTTCCTTTCTTCCTCCTTGTCAAAAACAGATCTTAGAAGCCATAAAATGTCAGGAAACAAGTGCAGGAGATCAAGATAAGGAAAAACAAACAGTTTTATTGCTCAGGAAAAGGCCTAAAGCTTCACAAATGCAAACAAAGGATTACCCAGTCCTCGAAGCACAGTAAACAATGACTCTAGCCTCAGCAACATGCCAGTCCTAGCAAAAGTTCAATTCAAGTCTCTGATGCAGGTAAAGCCTTGAAAATTTTAAGAAACAGATTTATTGCCTCATTTTTGGTGGAAACAGAATGTTTAACCCCATCCACTGTAAATATAAGCATATTAGGATATTTCATTTGAAACTTAATTTGTTTGTCAATAAGAAATTTGCAGTAAGGAGACAGAGACTGTCTAGCCTGCCTGATCTGTATAGGTAAATCCTGTGTCAGAGATATTTTATTGTTTTTCCACATAATATAGCCTCCACCCTGTTTTGCAGTAATAAGTATTCTATTTACATCTTGATAATTATTCAGTTTAACATACACAGTTCTAAGAAAATTAGATGCTTGTACCTCTCTCAAAGCTCTGTGTGCTCTTTCCATGATGATTTGTTTCACACTATCAGAATCATTTAAAAGCACTGCAAATATTTGTAGTATGGATGGAATTAGTTCATTATACTGAATGGATTCAGGAATCCCTCTGACAATGATATTGTTTCTCCTGGATCTTGCTTCTAGGTCTGTAAGCTTACTTTGTATAGCCTGTATATCCACATCATACAGATTAGTTTTTTTTCCAGTAAAACTAATTTGTCCTCAGTATCAGAAATTCGAGCCTCCGTCTTATCCATTCTTTCCAGCAACTGAGTACATGAAATTCCAAATTTGACAAGTCAGTTCTTTTAAAGCTTCTTGTATAGGCAGAAGTACAGTTTTGATATCCTCCATATTTAAAGCTTGATCAGCTTTAGTTTTAGTCCCTAGTTTCTGTTGTTTCTGTGCTTTAGTAATTTTTTGTCGTTTAGTAGTCACATCTTTTTCTGGTGATTGCAATTCCGATAATTTTGTTTTAGTCGTAGTTATATCCATGCTTTTGTCTTCTTTTGACATCTTATTGGAACACAAAAAGTTGCAATATAAAAAGCACACGATTCATTTGTGTATTCCTCTCTGCAGAGCTAGCTAATCTGTTGTAATCCAGTGAAATATATTCCTTTTTTCTGTTTTTTCTTCTCAATCCAGGATAAATAAGTGTAGTTAGAATAAGTTTATCGAAGTTTTGATGTTAAAAACGTTATAGCATTCACTCAGGGTTTTGATTTCCTCAGGTTAAATGTAGAGCTGCAGTTCAGCAGTGTTCACAGAACAGCAGCCATCTTTGAATCCACTGCTAGAACATTTTTGTTAACTAGACATAAGCTTTCACACAACATCAAAAAATTCCTCTATAAGTGTAAGTTTATTGAGATATTTACAGAAATATGAAAATATGTGCTTTACTATATAATTACAAAAACACATAATACTGGGTACCTCTCAACATGTGCAACTTACAGTGCAAATGTCAAATACAGTTTTCTTCATCAGCATCTAAAGTTTCATTTAATGTTATGCTACAGTTTGTAAGTCACTCAGATTTTGAAATATTAAGTATTTATGGAAATATTGCTTATTTTCATAAATTATTAGCTGACAACTGGCAATATTAGCAGTATGGTGTGATATAAACCAGCATTGATAATGAATTATCTAGTCTCTCATATCATATACCTCAAAAACATGCAGGTCTCTCAGTTATGAAAATATGGACATCAATATGAACATATGAATAAAAAGTAGCAAACACAGATTAATTTCTCCACTGCAAGACATCCTAGGCAAACAATCTTAGTGTCATTTTGTTAATACTTCCTTGAACTTTCTACTACTGCCTATTACTATCTGGTAGGTCACTTAGTTAAAGAAGCCAGACCCAAATATGTTCTGGAAGACATAAGGTGGTATGATTGTGACATGGAACTATACAAAAAAGGTGTTTTAGGCTTGAGAGAATTAACTGCCTGCTGCTTATTTGACAGATAATTATGGAACTAGACTAGAGCTGATTTATTTAGATTAAGAGATATGTTCATAAATTCATAGGCTAATACCAGCCCATCAGACTGTAGACTATTGCAAGCTTAGTGAATAACTAGTTGTCAGAATCAAACTTTGTATCTTTGAGGTAAAGACTTTAACCATTATGCCAACCCCTTACCCCATGCCAGTTCATTTAATAGTTTCTGATGTGATACTGTCAAAGACTTTTTTTTTATTAAATGTAATCTTGACAATGTAGTTTTTCTAATCATGAATTCCTTTATATTTCCCTTGATAAAATTGCATGATATTGCCATTATACTGTGCCAAAATAATTAAAATAATGGTAGTTTAGATATACTTTCTGAATCTTCCAAATGTTGAGCATGCATAAACATGCAACACTCTGCACTGGCAACAAAACAGAAATTGCGCCTTCTTGTTCTCATATATCACTGATGTAAAAGATGGTGCCTACTGGGTCTCAGTGGACTTTTTTACCTACTTAAATGTTTCTTTCATATCTACTGCCTCCAGTTTTCAATATCATGCATTATTTTTTTCTGTTTGTTGTTGAGAGAGATCAAGCGGTCTTCTTATCCTTCTTATTGACTAAACATGGCTGAATAATTCACAACTGCTACTAAACCCTAAAAACGAAATTACTTCTCTTTACCCCAAAACACTTCACTACTAAAATACCACTATTCACTATTGTCTCTGCCAAAAGCACCATGATAGAACAAGTAAACTGCACAAAATTACTGTGCATAACCATAGATGCCCAGTTGAAATTTGACCAGCATGTAACATGCGTGGTTAAAAAGTCATCAAAACCTAGGGACATAATACAGAGTACAAACCTACCTCACTGACATAGTAAGAAGATGTATAGCCTCTTCTTTCTTACTGCCATCTCTCTACTGACCCCTATCTTTACTAAACTTCAAGTCTCACAACTGTCCATACTTGAATAATGTTATAATAAAATAGTCAAATATGCAGTAAACTATAGTTTTAAAACACACCACTGCCTAGCACACAAAGAATTAAACGGGTTAGAACTACCACATTACCTGGCTTTCTCAGCTAACTACAATACACACACTTCTCTATAAGCCAGAATATTACCCAGTCCTTTACAACTTAGTACACTACTCCCCCAAAATGATTTTATGGCCTAGAGAAAAATCACTAATCACTATAACAAAATCATCTAATACTGCAGGTGACTCTCTACAAATAGTGTAACTAAACTATGGAACCACATCCATCACCACTGAAATCCATTCAAAAATGCAAATTCATTTAAAACACAACTAAAACTTTTGAAGTATTTGCTCCTGTATTGCTGCAGGATAAGTGCCAGTATTATCTTCAACTTGCAGTACAACCAAACCATTTCTCTTCTTTCAGAATCTTATGCCTCACAACCAGTCTTCACCAATATCTGAATAGTTTTACTAGCATCCCTCACTCTCACTGCTACACTTGTAATATAAACCTTATGATAACTATATCTATCTATCTATCTATCTATCTATATATATATATATATATATATATATATATATATATATATATATATATATCTGTATATATACCTGTCTGTCTATCTATATGGGTTTTGTTTCTATTGTTGAACAATGCTTTGGTCAACATCTGTGTAATTGACAGTATTTGGTCTATTAAACAGATGGTCGACATCTGTCAACAAATGTAGCAAACTGGACCTTACCTCTGAAGTGTCTAGATTTTTGCTGAATGCCCAGAATTTTGCTTTTTATTTTTGGTCTACTCTTTTACTTTGTAAGAGCAGCATTTAATAATTTGCCTATTATTTGGACTTTGTCCTCCTATTATTTATAGCTTTGACCAGATTTCTTGCAGATTAACAGATTAAGAGGTATGGATCAGACATTTCTTGGGTTGATAAATTTGCCCCTTCTCCAAGAATTATGCAATCTTGGAGTTGGTATATATAATTTGCAGGGGTGTGGGAGGTGCAGGAGGGCTTGTCTCCCTGCAAAAAATGATGTTTTCTTTCATTTTTTTGTTTTTCAGTTTTTGCATGCTCCAAAATTCATTCTCAGCATGTGTGTAGTAGCATGTCAGCATGCATAACTTCAGTCATTTGGTGTCATCATTATACACATCGGTATTAGTGTTGTTTGACATCTATATATATATATATATATATATATATATATATATATATATATATATATATATATATATATCCATATATCTATATATGTATATAGATAGAGAAATAAGTATGTGTGTGTGTGTGTGTGTGTGTGTGTGTGTGTGTGTATATATATATATATGTATATACATATGTATGTATATATATATATATATATATATATATTATACATATATATATATATATATATATGTATAATATATATATATATATATATATATATATATATATATATATATATATATATATGTGTGTATATATATATATATATATATATATATATATATATATATATATATATATATATATGAGCCTGCTTTATACCCCATCTCTTAACTATATTAACATTTTCTACTCTACCTAGTTCTTTCCCTCACCTCTGTTTATTTGAATCTCTAAGCACTAATTACATGATCTATTTATCTGACAAACCCACTTCTTCAAATGTTCAATGTTCTACATCTACTAATGCATAAGTATATTTTATATTGTAATAGTTGCCTTTGTTTCATATTAGAGACTGGGTAAACTTTACATCAGCACCCTGATTGCAGAATGAACGTTCTCCACCAGGGTATTAATGTAGAAGTAATGTCCACTGAAAAACAAATCCTCCACTTCATGGTAGCATATTAAGCTGCTGGGCAGCTCGGACTGAAAAGAAAACTAATGGCCACCATCATTTTATGCTTGCTAAGCAGCACTTCTGCTGTCTAGCGAGTGTAAAGTGTAACAAAAAAAAGAAAATTAAAAAAAACATATGTGTGTGTGTGTGTGTGTGTGTGTGTGTGTGTGTGTGTGTGTGTGCATGAGTGCACGTGAGTGAAAGAGATTGATCGAGGAGTTATTTTACACTCACTAAGCAGCACTTTTGCTGTTTAGCAAGTGTGAAAAATAAATAAATAAACAGGAAAAAATGTATATGTGTGTATGTATGTGTATGAGTGTGTTTATGTTTCTGTCTGAGTGTGTGAGTGAATGGATGCATGAAAGCAAAGGAGACCGTGTTTGCATATGAGAGAGAGAGTGAACAGTGAGTTCGATCGAACCATTATTTTACACTCGCTAAGCAGTGCTTTTGCTGTTTAGTGAGTGTAAAGTTAAAAAGAAAAGAAACTTAAAATAAAAAAGTGTGGTGTGTATGTCTGTGAGTGAGAGTGTATGCATGTATGGAACCAGAAAAGACTGTGTGAGTGAGAGATAGAGAGAGTGAAGAGTAAGAGCGATCCCTGACAGCAGTAGCAGTTAAGAGGTCTGCATACCTCTCAGCTGTACAGAATGTCCAGATTTTTACCTCGTATTTTTGGTATGGTCCTCATAAAAGTTTGTTTTTCTGGTAAATCGCTGTTAAAGCATTGAGAATTGAAGTTAGAAAATGACAGGTATTTGAATGTCAGACTTCATAACCTTCAGAAAATGCACGCTAATGCAAAACCTCTTATTCTATCAACTTTCTCTGTTTGTAAAACCATTATTTAAAACTTGTCCATATTTTTGGGTCTTTGTTCCACTATTATTTATGGCTTTGTCCAGACTTCTTATTCTAAGAGGTTGAGAGGAATACTCTCGACCTCTTACCCCAACATATGTTTTTATATATTTTTGATGTAAAATGCTTCCTCCAACACCATTAACATATACTACAGCAAGTTTGAAACATTGGGCGGAGGAACTATTTTACACCAAATACATATAGAAAAAATCAAGTACTGAAAAAAAATCAGTAAGTAAAACATAATTTTACAGAGAGCCCAATGCCTTCCAAGGTGTATGTTAATGTGCAATCAATACCCTTCTAGGGGTGTAGTGGCCCTTCACATGCGGTGCTGGGCCTCATAACACCACTCAGCTGGCATTAATTACACATTAACACACACCCTGTTGGACATTATTCTTTGCTGAATGTAATCTAATTTGCAAATGTATGTATATTTGTTAATGTATAATACTTAATGTCTGTTTATGTTTATTACTAAACATCTTTGTATAACTGTTGGTAATATTTTGGAGTTTTTCTCCTCAGGCCTCCTCTGAAAAGATTATTTTTTTTTACTAAACCCAGGAAGACAAAAGCAAAATAAAGCAAACTAAAATAAAAATAAAAATAGCGAAGAAAAAAAATAAGACCATTCTTGCTGCTACAGTTAAACTGCATTGTCTTTCCTATCATCGTGAGAAGATGTAATCTCCAGAGATTTACCTGATACTGTAGATGGGAACTTACTGTTTGCCACAAACACACACATAGGTTCATAGGTTCGTACTAAGCTAACTGCCCTTGCGAGCCATTTTAAGCCTAGCCGATTGTCCCTTGTGAGACTCAAACGCTGTACCTTGTGTTTGCAAGGCAAACACCTTAACCATTAGGACACACAGACACACACACACACACACACACACACACACACACACACACACACACACACACACACACACACACACACACACACACACACACACACACACACACACACACACACACACACACACACACACACACACACACACACACACACACACACACACACACACACACACACACACACACACACACACACACACACTCCAAGATCACTGTTTGTTGGAGAAAGGGGCATACTTTGAAATATCATAACTTTAGACTTATCATGTATCCACTTCAAATGCAGTTTCATTTGTGATGTTTTGCAGCTGTAGTCCTTTCACTTCCAACAGGCAGTGACACCCAATTCAAAGTTCTTTCCTTCAGTAGTGATTTCATTATTTTGTTTACCACTAAGGTTTAACTGAGAGGTTAGTATTATTCAGTGTCTCTCTTGCTCATAACTTGTGAAAAGGAATCACTTGTGTCCTCTGCCAGTCTTTAGGAATGTTAACATTCTCCAATAATTTGTTGAAAATAGTGCTTAGTAGAATCACTATTTCTAGCTGGCTGTGGTGATGCAGCGGTTAGCGATGTCGCCTCACAGCAAGTGGTTCTCCCATTTAATTCTCTGGTGGAGCGCCTTCTGTGTGGAGTCTGCATGTCCTCCCCATGGTCGAATTATGTTTAAAGACATGCAGGTAGGTATGTGCATGAATGGGTGTGCCTTCTTTGAAGGTTGGGTGTCGGGCTGGCAACTCGGCGGCGTAAAACTCCACTGTCAATCATTAGCGGACCGGAGTTCCGCTGTTGCGATCCCTCACTGGGAAAAGCTGAAAGACTTTAGTAGAATCACTATTTCTCTACTGAGTTCCCTACTAATTCTTTGGTGACTTTTAGTAGATACTATTTCCCTGTCCACTTTTAGGTTCCAGAGTTCTTTCATGACATTTTTTCTGGGAGAAGACATAAACTAGCCTCCTTATTCTGAGCACTTCTACTGAGTGAGTATGATAAATCCCTGATTTTTGTCACTACTATTTATTTTCATCTAAATTTTCGTCACCACAGTCTACCCTTCAACATCAATATTATTAATAATCACTGTCCTTTCCTTTTTATCTTTTTTTTTCCTACTGTAAAATGTCTTATCACCCACCTTGCCTAAAATGGATACATTTTCCTCATTTTAGGCTTCTGAATTTCTAACTACTTTTCCCATTTCCTTTGACTTTATGTAGTATTTTTGCCTGTCTTCCTCTTTCTGTATATAACTGAACAAGATAATAACTCAAAACTTGTAAAACCAAAAAAGGCGAAAAACAAGCCGGAAAACAGTACAAGCGGAATTTAATAAAATGAGCGCTTTTGGAATAGTAAATGCTCTTCCTTCATCAGATCCATCAGATATCTCATAACTCATCTGAAGAAGCGTGCAGTTTGTGGGCACGTGAAAGCGCTCATTTTTTGTTAAATAAAGGTTCGTTTCATCATCGTGGTGTTAACCTGCTCTTTTTGTTGTACTACTTGTTGGATCCTGGTTGCTGGTTAACTCTGAGAGAGAGGTTGGTTACTTTTTGTAATACAGTCATATGTGCCATAACCCACTACATAACATAAATATGTGAACTGGAGTACAACAGTAAACCCAGAAGTGAGGTGTAATTGTAATAGAGTGTTGAAGTTTGCAATAAAACACAAGGACCCCACAGAGTGTACGTACACATCAATCAGGGATACCAGGCATACACATAAGGTGTAATGAATAATAACACAATGCCAAAAAGGCATTATAATGAAGGTCTAATGTAAGCAATGCTAAGCATTGCACAGGCCAGCGTAGGAGGTGTGAGCAATGTGTAGACCAGCTAACTCTTTGTGGCAAGTAGTATACCTCTTTAAACAATGCCAACCTTACGTAAGCAGGTTTGCCCATAGCTTAGTCTTTTCAAAACTGGCAAATCACAGAAAAGTGTGAGAAATCTGCCCTATTTAAGCCCAAGAGGCGAGAATACATCTCGTAACTGGTTGTAGCTTCCCCTTGCAGGTACTATGGCAGTAAGGGGAGAAGGAGTGTGCTTCCAGGTGCAGTGCTAGTGCATCCAGGAGTCCAAGGTCATGGCAGGACTCCTAGTTAAAGACCATGCACAGAGACTGCTGCAGGGCCAGTACCAGAGCACCCAATATAAGGCAGAGGCCTGAGACTCTCTCGCCCATGACCTCACCAGTGCCACTGGCATACCCCAAACTGGTAAGCAGGTCAGGCACCACCATGCTGACCTGAAGCGGCAGAAGGGGGACCTTTTGGAGGAATAGCTCCAAGAGGCTAGAGCATCAGGGGATGTTTCAGACATGTGTAACTATCACCCCAGTATGTGTGTAATAAGTGCCAGCTCAGGTATATCATGGATAGGTATGGCTAAATATTCCTCTTATGTCCCCCACAGCTGCAATAGAATGGGCCGCAAACCAGGAGGCCCACATCTGCCGGCTGGTGAGGTTGCGATGCGAGGCAGGTCAGTAATAATCATGCTTTTACTGTCATAGGGAATAAAAATAAAAGTAGTAGTAAATTAATTGCTAGTATAAAACCTGTATTATTCAAGGCAAGTACTGCATACACTAGAGAATATAGCAGGAAGAGTCATATATTATTTGTATTGGCAATAAAAGTGTAATATCCTGACAAAACAAGTCTAACTACTGGACTGCATGTGTATATTCTGGTATCATATGGTAATGTAGATTTGCAATCATGTAATAGTACTGTAGTATTAAGCACTGTTACCCACACCATGCACCATAAATTGAATGTGTAGGAATGCCTGTATATGACAGGTGTGAGACCATGTATTACAGCTGAGAGACACATAGACAGTAAACAGGAAAAATGCAGACAGCAAAAACCAAATAGCACATGGAACTTCGATGTGAACTGTTGTTGTTTTAGCACGCACAGCCACGGTTCGAATCCTGCCAGTGGTAGTAGTCTGCATACAGAATCATACCCCACAACTGTACAGATATTCCAGAATGTCTATTAAAGTGGCCCATATCTATTGCCTATCAACCTGTCCCCCTGGGAAATCAGTGGGATGATCCCAGATGTATAGGCAGCAAACAGGAAATACAACTGATTGACACACATCTATGACAACAAACCTGGCATACTAGCAACTCCCCAATACCTTATCTGACTAAGAAGCCACGTATGTCCCATTTACACCCCAACTTGTTAAGCTCTGGTCAGAGTGTGTAGAGTAACAGCGTGAGATGTATGTGCATAACAGTAATGTGGAACCTGGTCCTGTATGTGGGAACAGTCAGGTAGTGTTAATAAACATTCCTCCCACAGGTCTGTCAGATACCAACATTGTGCCCAAAAATACAAGAATGATATGCGGTTGCTCTGAAAAATGAGGTATTACACATCACTGTCACCCACACTGTCCTACAGCATATAACTGTCTAGGAAATCTATACAAGAGTGTTGTTATACAAGGTCAGAATGCATAAGCACATGGGATTAATAAGACAGAAAGCAGATTGGAAATATACAGCAATATCAATTTAACAGACACAACTGTGATGGACAGTGTTTAAGTTGTAGCAGACAAAGCCATGATCTGAATTCTGGGAGTTGAATTAGGCTGCATACAGATTCATACCCCACAACTGTGCACATGAGGCCAGAATGTCCAGTATATGTGCCCATATCTGCTGCTTGTCCCCCTGTCCCCCTGGTAAGTCTGTGGGATGATCCCAGATGTGTAGCCAGCAAACAGGGAATACAAGTGATTGTCAGCCATCATGAGAACACACCTGTCACTGTAGCAACCCCCAAAACTGTTAGGAGAGTAATATTTCAAGTATGTCCTATCTACACTCCCATGTTGTCAAAGTGTAACCAGAGTGTGTACAGTAACAGAGTGAGATGTCTGTGCATAATACTAATGTGTAATCTCCAACTTTGTGTGGCAACAGTCAGGTATTGCTAACAAACATTGCTCCCACAGGTACGTTGGATATGAACACTGTGCTGAGAAATACAGACGAATATAACCTGTACTGGTACTGTCCACCCTGGTATTGTAGGGGATTGTGAGTGTTGCAGTTTCTCTGAATAATAAAGTATCACTGGTCACTGTCACCCACACTGTGCTTCATAATATAACTGTGTAGGAAAGCATGTATATGTGTGTGTCAGGTCACTAAAGGTGGAAGAGGGCAATATTCTAGATATGTCCAGGCACACCAGCATGTGGTCAACTCATGGCCAAAGTCTGTGCAGAAAAAGTTGGATATCATAATGCAAAACATCAACCCGGAATCCGGGTGTATGTGTTCAAACAGTTAGTCAGTGTTGACAAACATTCCCTCCACAGGTATACCAGGTAAGAGGTGTATACTGCAGGTAAAACTGGTTCATGTGTAATGATGTTGACAGCCATATCACTGTCCAATATAAGTCTAATAGGGTAGTGTAGTAAGACTTGTAAGGTAGAGATAACAGCACTGACTATGAAAGTAATGTGAAGTACAGGAATATACTACTTGTTAATTGAAATCTTTCTCCCCCCACCTTATCTCCAACAATAACCAACATACCCACCCCAACTGGTATGTACTGACTCTGATAATGTCCAATTGTTTGATAAATATTTTAATGGTTCCCATGCATGTGCCATATTGAATTATTCCAACATTGTTGGCATGGTGCCATCAATATACCTGCATGCTGTTCATATTACCACTGTGGTCCCATATATGCATGTGTTTTGTTTGCTATGCAACTGTTCTGTATTTGGTGTCTGTGTTAATGAGAATATCTATGCATGCTGTTATACCTAACCCTGGAATGTGTTGACTATTACTAACCCATATATGATGTTGAAATGTAAACACTATAGCATGCTTGGGAAGGCTGGTCCCAGCGGACCCACGTGTCCCACCTCAGCTGGCCGAGGCACCAGGCACCAGCATGTCTCGGGCCCAACCCCGGTCCTCCCTGTCTGTTGGTCCTGCACCACCTTCAGGTGGAACTGCCTCAGGGGATGAGGCTCACCCCCTGGGAGTGGGCGCAGACAGGCACTTGTCACCTGTCACCAGGTCAGGGTCGTGTTGCGTAGAGCGATCAACGAGCAGTTCAGTGATCTTCCATGCCAGCTCGAGGGCCACATGTTGTGATTAGAGAGTCAGCCTGGCTCTGTGACTCAGCCCCCAGCACAGCCACCTTCGGGGCTTTGAAGGTGCAGTGGTGACTGCCCATGGGTGGGGACCTCAGTCCCACTGTTACCACTAGGGGGCTTGTGGGCTTCCGATATCCCAACACCCCTCCCCATCAAGGTGTTTATCCCTCACTTGTGTCATATACCACCCCTGTATGCGTCTTGTATGTCTTGTCTGTTAACCTACCCAACCTACCTCCTCAAATATACATACTACCCCTCCCCAACATCCCACTCTCACCTGGAAAAAGGAAAAAAAAGGGCAATCTGTTCCCATAAAAAAATCACACCCCATACATAGCTGTCCATTTCACACACATGTCCACTGAACACATGTAATCCAGTCTAATAGGCATCACAACTTATTATTGTTGTCCTCACCCCTCTTCCAGGGGTTTGAGTGTCCAAATCTACTTCCAAATTCAGTGTATATGCACAGCTGTTGCTGTAGAAGAAATGGGCAGCTATGGACCTTCCCTACACCCTTCCTTCACATCCCTAGCTATTTTCCCTACTGTCTTTCCCTCTTTGTGCCTTTATTTCACCACTTTCCTATCAACCCTTTTTTCTTTTCTTTCAAAGAAATTAGCGTGGGGGTAAGTGGGAGTAAGCACTTTTAAGCAGCAGTAAGCAGGTCTACACCTGTTTGCGTGGGGGTAAGCAATGCCTACACTGGTTAAGCTATTTAGACGCTCACTGAGTATAGGAAACTGTAACTGGAAGTTAGCAGTGCTTACCTCCATGCAAACCCACTTACAACTGCTTTAAAGTGCCTTAATCACTCTGTATCCAATGGCTCATGTTTTGCCCAACAACAAAATAAACAGCCTCTGCAAGGCTCAAACCAAGGACCCTGCACACCATAGACAAAGTGATTTACTACTAAGCCATACCAGATATACATAAACTGATGTTTTCAGAAACATATCATCCAGCCTAGTCATGCAACAGTACAGAGAATGTATACCAACATTTAGATGTATATGTGTGTGTGTGTGTGTGTGTGTGTGTGTGTGTGTGTGTGTGTGTGTGTGTATCTATATATGTGTATATATATATATATATATATATATATATATATATATATATATATATATTTAGAAATATATACATATATATAAATATATATGAACATATATACATGCAAATGCCTACACCATCACATATATATGTGTACACCTATATGTCTACATATACACAGCAAGTTACATATATGTACGCAGATATATATCTGTGTAGGTATATGGACATAGTTATATATATGTAAGCAGATATATATCTCTATATAGGTTTATATGGCCATACATCTGTAGATAGCAATGGTAGATTAATAACTCGTTACAGCCGATTGACGTCTCCAGGCATTTCTGCAGTTACCTCCTACTGTGCCTCTAGGTGCAAATATTGACGTTCATATTTGCATTAATAATTCCAAAACCATGTTACATACAAGGTATCAGGAAATTTTATTGTGAAGCATACATGATGGCAAACACAATTGTATTGATATATCACCTCTGTCAATGGGTATTTGTTAAAAATATAAGGTGATCATTTCATTTTTTAAATGCTGAAGCCACGCCCACTGGGAGTTAAAGGTACACACTCAAAAGAGCTCTACTAGAGGGAATGAGTTAACAAAAACAAATATGTCCAGATGCACCGTTAATGAGGCTGAGAGGCCCCAAACAATATACGTCTTGTACAAATAGGCATTCCCCCCCCTAGCCAAACATGTCCGCCCTGCAATACACTACCAAGTGTTGCAGAATCCATAACCAGGACCTAACACGACATGGGCACAAGACGTTAACAGCACTACATCCCACCTGTATGATGTCAGGCTGATATTGGTAACATATCATGCAGTACAGTCTGGCTCCCATAAGAAATGTAAAATGTGGAAGCTATCAACATCCCCAGGATACATATACACAGACACATATATGCAGATACAGATATACATATATAGATAAAGATATATATATATATATATATATATATATATATATATATATATATATATAGACATACATGTGACTACACATACACACACACAGATATGTACAGTAAGATACATATGTAGAAGGTGGACACAATATGGAACAGCCACTATGCTTACAGTTACCACCTTAACAACTGGACACTGTATGGGCCACCCATACAAATGGCAGTCATTGCCTGCAACATATACCCACAGAGAGGTCATAGGAAAAAACACCACACACAGGTTTGCAGAAATGGAAAACATTTATTTGTGTACTATTACAGTTCTATATGCCATGTCATGTAGCTGTTCAGACACTGACATCCATATAAACAGAGGAATGCAACTGTGAAACAGTTATACTAATACAGTAGTCTGGAAAGGTTCACAACTATTGCTGTCCAGGCCAAGCCCTTCAAATTGTATAATAGTAAAGACAGACTGGGCCACAGGATACCAAACAATTAACAGTAGGTAATGCAGGTGTATAGTTCAGCAGCCTCTATCTACACTCTGTACAAAATCACTAGGTGGTAAAGAGTTCAGTTGACCAAATGGGATGTAACTATTACATAACAAGGCATATCTGACACCATCACAAGCACACTGACAAACAGAACAGTCTGTATGGCAGGAGGCAGTAGGCCTGCATTAACCCAATTTATGTAAATAATGTAAATATAGGTGAAGTATACGGCACTGTATATCCAGATACCTTAAGGCAGCTCACTCCCTAATATCCCCACATTTTGTAACAGCCTAGGTTATTTATGGTGCACCCCCCCCCTAGACTCAATAATACAGGGCCATATACCACTGTTACATACACTGGCCTCTGGAGTGCATAAGGGCACACATGTATTGTGTAGGTGAAGCCCACACATATATGGCCCCAGCCCCACCTTATGTGTGGGGGATACAACAGCAGTGGACTGATGGCAGCAATGGCAGTGTGATATACTCACAGCCCACTACAGAGAAATCCCTGACAGCATGTCATATTTGCAAAGCTTGATATGTAGGTGGAGGACATAGGCCCACTGTTGCCATACACTAAGCAAGTCACTGGTGTTACAGGATAGTCTGCAACATACCCCTAGTTAGGGACTTGAGGTTAGAAACATAAATGTATGTAGCTACTGATAGTACTCAACATACACACTGTCAGTGAAATATCTGACACAGGACCTGTGTGGTGGACAGACAGAACATGATAGGCACACCTCTGGGCACCAAAAAGATAGGCCCACAGTTGAGAGCTATGCATACAGACTGCATTCCAAGGTAAACTAGTATGTACACACACACCCTGTAACACCAGTACTATAGAGAGAATAACACAACTCTACTCACACTCTGTCTGTAGTTCTGGAATGAGAGAGAGAGAGAGAGAGAGAGAGAGACAGAGAGAGAGAGACTCTCCACTAATGTCAAGCCATGTCCATATGTGGCACCTGTCTGTGTTGTAGCAAGGCAGAACTGTGTACATATGTCACATATATAATATATAAGGATATATATGTATATCAGCATGTATGCCCAGAAATATACATATATGTGCACATATATATGACGTCACATATATCTACACATATATAGATATATACCTATATGCACATGTCTACATATTTACAAACACACACACAAACATATATGTATGAAAAAACATGCCCCCTATATCACTACCACAGTGATGTGTGCTATGTGTGAGGCAGCAGCACACATAGCAATACACACAGATATCTACAGGTGGCAGTGTGTACACCATGGACATGTATGTCACATGTTAGTCCCTGCTTGGCACCACATTGCCCCCATCTGTGAAGTATGCAATGGGAATATGGGGAAGTATGGCTGGTACACATGTGGAGGTGGTCAGGATTGGTAAATATAGAGGACAGTCTACAGGGGTGGTATGTGACACATGTGGTGGGTAAACACTGTGGATGGTGTGTGTGGTCTGTGATGTGAATGCCCCATGGTCCCCAATATGGGCACAATGGGAGCAAGCCTCCCACCAACTGCCACTCACAACAGCAGTCCACGTCCTGAAGGTGCCTGATCTGGAGGATGAGCAGGAGGAGCATGTTGGCCATGTGAATGTGTACTGGGTGCCTCAGGCTGATGTAGCACATCCCTCTTGTGTCTGTGGAGCCTGGTATGGAACAGACCCTCGACCTGAGCTCAGGGGACAGGAACATGTTGGTGTGTGCCCTGGGGGGCAACATCCCCTGGGTGGTTCCACCTGATGGTATTGCTGTAACAGTATAGGTTGGCACACACATGTGATGTGGCCAGGTATCATGGGCAGATGGGGGTGGAGAGGTGGATTGGCTGGGCAATAGAACATATACATGTTATTGTGTCACTGTTTTAGAACATTTGTTGGTAGTAATAGTCTACACAATCCCAGTATGTGTCTAACAGCATGCATCAATATCCCCAATAACACAGACTCTCAGATGTGCAGCAATCTCAGAGCAGCCATACCACCGGCATATATATGTAACCATAGTAGCCCTGACAATGGCATGCAGATGAATAGTCTGTAACAAGCCAGGAATTATAGTGTCCACACAGGGGACATAGCTACAATCACATAGCAGAAGGTGTGATACAATACAAAATCTGTCCAAACAGTAGTTAAGCTGTAGCCATACCAAATGAGTTGTGTGTACAGTCTGTTGAAGCTGATATGGTGGGGGGGGTGACAGAGATGTATATTACGAACTGTGGTAACCTTGCCGTATGAGTTGCTCAGGCCTGTTTCCATCTTTATGTCTTTCAAGCAAGATGTCACATGGCAGGTTACATGTGTATTCAGTGGATGAAAATGAGGTCATCATCAACCACCTGGTACAGCACTACCAGGTGCTCTTTGGCAGGATAGCCCATGAGCAGAAGGAGTGGACTGCCCTGTGGAATGATCTAGTCCACAGGGTCAATGATGTCGGCCTGCATAACCAAAGTCCAGCATCATTGCAGCAAACCTACTTCACAATGCCCTTCGGTGTGCTGCTGCAGTCCGGGGAGATCACCTCGCCACAGGGGCAGCATGCCATCCATCACCCCCTGAAAGGTGTGGAGGAGCTCATGGCCAGCCTCGTGGCACCTGCCCATCTGGAACACCAACAACCACTGGACCACTTCATGGAGGTGGGTGTCACCCACTCACCAGCTGAGGAGTGTGCAGGTAAGGACACAGGGGACATCAGTAGACCACTGTTGTGTGAATATCTGCAGTGGTACAGGTAGATCATGCATATCTGACATGTCATAGATATATTGTGTTGCTGCATTGTAGTGATAAACAGATGTCTAGATGTGGTAGTATTGTGGGAATTTACTGTTGATGTATGGTAGTACTGCACTCAGCCTGTAGCAGTGCCACAGGTGTGGCCACTGACATTGCATTTCTCACTTTCTTATGTAGGTCCCTCCGGGATAACAACAAGGCAGCAGCCAGTAGCTGGTGAGTATGTCTTATATAGATGCATGCCAACACACCGGGCATGTAATGGTGATGGCATATTCCCTGCACACATCTAACACACCTACCCTGAATGCATGCTGTACATGTACATGTATTGTTGCTGTAAAATGCACAGTCTCACAGGGGTGACCATGATGGGGTATTGAAAGGGTATGTCACACACCTACATGATGACTAACATCATGTTATTGCGGAATGTGTCTACAGGGAGTAACATACTGTTGGTAGACATGGCCCACAGTAGTGACATGTTCTGAACAACACCCATACACAGTGCAACACCAGTGTATATACATGTAGGACAATGTCAACTGCTGCAGAGATACAATATGGCATAAGGCATTATAATAGTCCACATTATCAGCTGGGTCAGGGCTGCAACATGTATTGTTCAGTGTATGGGACACTGCAAAGTGACACAAATGTGTAGGGCTTACCTGTCATGCATCTGCATAAAGGCTGAGGGGGGGTCTCAGCATAACACACCAGTGCACTGCAGCAGGGATCCTAAGGATAGTAGGAATGGCTCTATCTGCATATAGTCAGGTTCAAGACCTGTGGCAGCCATAACCCTACCCACAGTGTAATAGTGACGGCATTGTGTGAACACCATGGGATGTGCATGAGTAGACCATGCAATCATGCAGAATAGGGGGACATGTGTAGGGTAGACTGAACATACACTGGCAATTGCAGAAGGCCCATGCTAGTATACCCCTGCCATGAGGAGTGACAAGAGGTGTGATAAACCATCATGATAAGGGTGTGCACACATATGCCCACATGGTGTGTATGCATTGTGGTCAGCAGCCACACACCTAACACAATCTGTAGACACTGCATGTGAAAGTACAGGACATATGTCACATACCGGGCTTGTGTACTGCTAAGATATGCGGTGCTGTGGTCCCATGGCTGATAAGGGATGTATGTGTAAAATCAATAAAGGTGTGTACACCCCCATAGCCACGGTATGCTCTGATGGTTGTCAGTGTAAGCATTTCTGCAGTGGTCATACATGGTCTGTTGATGTTGACAGCTGGAAATCAGGCATCAGGCATTCCCCAATGGCAACAGTCCACATATCATCCCAGGTATGTGTTGCTGAGAAACATAGGGGCTGGGAGAAGTAAAGCTGACATAACTGACACAGTACTACACATTCTGCAATGGGTTGTACACCTGTGAGTTGTGGTGCACAGTACATGGCAGGGTGCAGAACAGGTGCACAGCAATACTGTGTACATGGGTGCAGTGGTAGCCAGGGGAAGGGGCATCGCCTAGTCACAGCACATGCATCACACACATGTATACTGTTGCTAGCATGGATTGACTACAGCTGAACTGCATGCTGTTCTGTACCATATGTTCTGCATGTTGGCAGATGAGTAATAGGAGGACTGTGAGTACAATCATTGTGCAACCTCATGTGTGTGTGTGTGTGTGTGTGTGTGTGTGTGTGTGTGTGTGTGTGTGTGTGCATCCTGGTGGTTAGTTAGTTTGCCTACTCTGGTGAAGTGTTGGGAGGTAGATGCTTGTATGATGCATGTGTGTGTTTGTGTGTGTGGCCATGTATGCACATGTGTGATTGTGGGGTGTTCGTACGGCTGTACCCCCCTTTGGGACCATGCAGTACATGGACATGGACTGCCACATTACACACCAGGAATACCTGTCATGTGCGTAATCACAGGACAGCAAATAGTATAATATGGTCTGTAGCATGGAACAGGCATCCAGAGGGAAGGTAGACTCCAGATACACACTTAATATCACAGGCAGCAGAGAGGTAACCTATAACCACGTACTCAGCTCTACAGATGCATTGGGGAAGTAATAGTCAACACCAGGGAGTGTATCCAAATATTACAAGTGTCACATGATGGGATGACGAAGCAGCATATCTGGCATGTATTGAGCATGACATACACATGACACACCAGTGGGAGCTATTATGGATACAACATAGTAGCCCACATATATAGGGGCCATGCACATCATTCCAGGCATACAGAGGGTGCATACCAAATGACAGCAGTGAGGTCATGTAAATCCACTACACACAGGTCAGGCAGGTAAAGTAGCAACAGGCCTTGTGTGGGCATTTAGAGGAATGTGATGTTAATGAGTGGTATCAATTTGTGTATGTTAACAAGTGTGATGCAGGATGGGGTAACACATGGACATATACGTGGGACTGTCTGTAAAGCCATGGACAGGTAGGTATTACGGAGGTGTGTGTGTGTGTGTGTGTGTGTGTGTGTGTGTGTGTGTGTGTGTGTGTGTGTGTGTGTACTGTTAGGCAATGCTGTACAGGTTTTAAAGCATATTTATTGTTTTCCCCCACAGGTGGCGAGATGGGTCAGGGTCCCTCCTGCATGCAATCTGATGTAGGTGTCCATACAGACACCGATGATGATGATGATAATAATATTGAGGCACAGGTGGGGTATCAGAGGCTGACACTGCACCAACATTTGACATCCCCCTTTTAGCCAACCCACCCCCGCACACAGTTTTAGTGCCTATACACACCCCATCACCAGTGGCCATAGCAGAGGGACAGCTGGCATTCAGTGGCAGAGCACAGGAAAGTGTGGTAACCATGCCTACTGTGTCTGGTCACAGCAGGTATAGCTGGATGTCCGGCAGGCTGCCACATAGGCAGATGTCCCAGGGTGCTCATGGTAGGGCCGCTGGACATCATGCCTCTGGCAGAGGCAACATAGCTGCTACCAGCAGATGCATGTTTCAGGCTGTAATGGTGGTGCAGCACGTATTGAGCATTACACCAGACAGGGCCTTAGGCTGCAGAGGGCTGCTGTCGCATCTGTAAGCGACAACCTCCGTGAACTGTCAGGTGCCATCCGTGCTTCTATCAAGCAAGCGGATAGACGGCATGATGAGATGATGGCCCTCATCGGCTGTGGTGTGTCTGTGCTTCAACATGCGGGGGGATGTGGTGATGCCAGCTTGGACGTGGGCCAGCAACACCAACAGTTGGCAGTCAACATGGATGTGCTACCACACCAAGGGGCTCTTGTGGTGGCAGTAGCAGCCCCAGCAGTGTGGAGTGTGTGCTGTCCACACCACACCACAGCAGGCCACATGCACGTGTTTCCGGCCAGTCCCAGGAGGGACCTGGTACCAGTGGACAAATGTCATCAGCAGGTGAGAGTAGCACATCAACACCTGTACCTGGATGTGCCCACGGAACCACTGGCAGGCACAGTCCAAGTGTCCGTGGCCAGAGGCAGTGAACTGCACACCCTGCCAGGTATGGTCTGCAGCTGTCCATAAACCCCTGTGTAGGGCAGCCACATGGCAGAACTGTATGCATGCATACCCACACATTATGCAAACACAACTAGGGCAACCCCATACCTACACACACCACATCACCTCAGCCAGCTCCCAAGAGTACACCCCTCACCCACACACATGGTGTCAAATGTATGGCCCAACCTTGGTCTCTGGTAAACCAACAACACACCTGTTGCATATGATGATACCTGTGCCCCATCCCTGTCTCCCATACCATCAATGCAGGGACAGGCTGATATGGTTCTGATGCACATGGTGACTGTAACACAGTGTACCACATCCTGCAGTATAATATGTTGTAGGAAGTAGAGTGTAAGGCATATTTGGCAGGTAGTGTAGCCGTCCAGCAATGCTGCCTTATAGCTGTTAGTAACACTGGTTGGTTGTGGTCTCTAAAATGTTATCCGTGTGTGTTGTAGGTGTACATGTGTCTGCACGAGGATGGTCTACAGTCATATTGCACAATGGGGTATGTCACTGTGCTGACACCATGGCATTGACATATCTGGGGTACAGTCAAACACATTTCACAGGTTACTATACCAATTATTGCCTGTGCCACATGGACAGGTGGCCCGCTGAGGCATGTATACCCTGCAACCTGATGTAGACCCATCCACATACACGCACACTATTACTTGCCAACACTGGGACTAGACCCCTACCTAGCAATGTCGTGATACTGACGTGTGTGGCTTAGATTGCACACACTGTACAGTGTTTAGGGTGAGGTGTGTCCCAGGTTACATGGTACATGCATAACATCCCCCGGCATGTACAGTCTGCTAATGGGGGATGTAATGAGTGTATTTGGATGGTACATATCGTGGCATACCATAATATACACATTTACAGACACATAACAGCCAGACACACATCTGAGATACCAGGGCCTGTCACTGCTAACTACCTTGACCGTGTCTTCAATGTGTTACAGGTAGGCTGCGCACATCACATGCATAACTGGCCTGGATTGTAGTAACAGTTATCTGTATGGTGACAGTGGTAACCATAATGTGGTACATGGCACATATACCCGGTGTACCTTGGTGTTATAACAGTGTACACAGCACCCACATCCCCCAATGGATATTGTACTCCCTGAAACACATGATGACACTCTGCCATACCCACCATCACACATTGGCCATGACTGTGATACAACCCATAGCATACCCCAACATTGGTACTGCAGGGATATGCATCTCATGCACATGCCACATCCATAGTAGGGCATCAGTCAGGTGTAGGTTTCCTGTACATATCCCAGCTGGATACCTGCCATCTGCACATCTGTACAGGGACTGACAGTCATCAACTTGCCAGGTAGCTATGCAGTAGCATGAGTGCGTTGACAGACCAGTAAGAGGTATATACTGTGACACAGCTCACACACCAGGGATACGACATGGAGTCATCGGTGCCCAGCCATGCTCGCAGGTGTGCCTGTTGTCAGTACTACATTAAGCACTCTGCTCTTGCCTGGGTTAGCACTGTCAACAGTTGTACTGCCATGATACACTACATGCCAATGTGACAGCATGTACCCTGGGCTGCTACACCTGTATGTCACACATTCACATGGATAACAGTGCTGTACAGGCCTCATATATGTCTGTGTCCTACACATGATGCTCACACCCCTTGCTACTGTAATGACAGCACATAGGTGCATGTATTGTACATGGCATTACATACACTTATTACAGGTTATCAGACTGGGTTGTGTGTCCTGTTTACCAGGGCTATGCTCTGCTTAGCAAGTGCCAACATTGCTGCAATATAACAGCTAAGCTGTTTTGTGCACTGGTAAGTACTGCCTACACTGTGTAAGTGCCCGTACATTTACCCATAGCTTAGCACCATTTAGCTTCATGCAACACCACACAAACGCACCTAAAGCTGCTCAAAACTGCCTTAACTACTCTGTATCCGACAGTCCTTGTTCTGCCCATTAACAAACTGAACAGCCCTTACACGTCTTGAACCCAGGACCCTTTACACAGAAGTCACAACACTTAACCACTACGCCATGACCACTGTGGTAACAGCTGTTGTTTTACCAATATAGTTGTCAATACACATACTGAGTAGTATTAGCAATTGCCTTTACTTCCTAAATTGTGTACTCCTTGTTATTAATATGACTGTTGCATCACATATGTTGTTTTATCATAATGTACACATAGCAGAAACATACGGTGAGATACATGTGGGAAGGTATACACAACCGTGACGTTCACTCATGACAGAAATATGGTTGTATACATATCATAGGGGTATATATGTCTACATGTACATACACATGTATACTCATACATATATCTGTATACACATCTGTATAGTGCTACATATATATGGCCATGTGTACATCTCTTCATATGTACATATGTATACATATATATATATATATATATATATATATATATATATATATATATATATATATATATACATATATGTATATACACATATGTGTATGTATAGGTATACGTATATGTTCATACAGATATATGTGTATATAGCTATATATGTATGCACATCCTATGTGTACAGATATGCCTAGTTATGTTGTTTTATATATATATATATATATATATATATATATATATATATATATATATCTTTCAGCTTTTCCCGGTTAGGGGTCGCCACAGCGGAACTCTGGTCCGCTAATGATTGGCAGAAGATTTTTATGTACTGGCTTGCCGGGCCTAACGCACAACCTTCAACGAAGGAGCGCCCATTCACGCATGTCGCCACACAGAAGATGCTATATATATATATATATATATATATATATATATATATATATATATATAGATAGATAATCTATAACTATAACTATATGTGCATACATAGCTATTCTGATATACCTACTACTGTCAATATATCTGTAGATATCCATACGCATATGTGCATATGTATCACTATCTGTATATGTGTATATATATATATATATATATATATATATATATATATATATATATATATATATATATATATATATATATATTGCTCTGTATATGTATATATCTGGGTGTGTATATGTATATCTATGTACATATACATACCCATCTATATATGTTGATATGTATATGTGTAATCACATATATAGATAATATAGATATCTGGATAATTATATGTACATATATTTTCAACATATGTCCTGGACATGGAGTGTAACCGTACCCCAGCCCCTACAGTCCCAACTTCATAGTGCAAGGGGATGTCAGGTATGTATAGCAGGTATATTAGTAGACTATTGCTACTGTAATTGGGATTGTCTTCACAGACATGGTGTGTGTGGGAGTTCACATCTGCTTTTCACATGTGTGCCATTGGCTACTGACAAGCGTCTTAAGAACATCATAGTAAAGTACCGCTGCTAGCATGTAATGCCTTGTGGACTGCAGCAGAGATATTGACCAATATATGTGGACATTCTGACACACTCTGTACAGTCCAGAGGTATACACAGAACCCCTTAGTGCAAAACATGTGTACCATGCCTGACAATATGGATGTTAATAGCAATGTAGATGGGTATAACACATAACGACTGGTATACATATGCCACCATAGGTTATGCATTCACACACCCCTGTCTAGCCTGACACATAATAACTGCTGGTACAGGGGTGCCATGGCCACATACTACCCACTAGATATTGACATACATCTGTACAGCATCCCACTGCTCTGTCTGGCATACATGACTGTTAAGGGAGGCCCAGCAGCAGTACATCTGGCAAGTATCTGCACATGACATCTCACTGGGTAAGTACACTAAGCTGCTAGGCATGTAACAATGCACTGTGCAGGCTACAGACAGACTGGCTTAACACTGGCCTATATCTCCTATGGGGGAATGCACATGTACCTGCATATATAGCAGGCTGTACAGGCATGTCACAGCACATGTGTGAAGGTGCATAACCACAACCAATCAGAACACAGCCACAGCCACATATGGCAAGCTAGCATAATATTACAGTATATGGACTATCTGTTTAACACCATCCTCATATGTGCCACTCACAGACTAGCCCGACATATACTAGGCTGCTACACAGTTTTGTCTGATGGCTGTCTGTGGTATGGGACATGTGTGTGTATGGGCCTACAAATATTTAAGCCAATATGGTAACATACAGTGGAGCAGTATGTAACATCAGATAGGATGGGACCTAGAACAATGATATCTACCACAGTCTGTACACTGGCTAAAGTACATATTCACAATACACACACTCTTGACATTCACCATAAGTACACAGACCTCAGTACTGTACAAACAACCACAGAATGTCCAGGTTATGTCATCAAATATAACCTCTACTGTACATAACATGTGTAGCAGTCTGATATCTCACTGGCTTGTTATCAGATATGAAGACACTAATGATGGTGTACAGCATATATGCACCTCTTAATGCACGACATATGTACGAAGGTTGACAGAGTTGTGGCTGGAAGCACATACACAGGGCCAATATTGACATGTTGCTGTGATAACCTCATACATTTACAGTTGTAACAGGGTTTGTTGCAACATATGTACTATGAGAGATAGGAAGTCAGTAACTGTCATGGCTTTCACCATCTACAGACTGCAATCCTCACACTACCTTCTGCAGTTCACAGATGCTCTGTGGGTAACACATGAAACCAAAGGCATAACACACTGCCCAGTCTGCAGATTACCCTGCAGATGGGGATTCCTCATAAACATAGAACTGACATGGCAGGTATTAAAACATGTAGGACAGCCATATCCATACACACACTGTTAAACCAACATTACTCCAAATGCAGTATAGCAGCACGTACAGTCTGTAGTTATGTCAGGCACCTCTCCCTCCTGTGTGTTGCCCTGTTCCACAGTGTATGCTGTTAGAGGTAAATCCCCAATCCATCTGAGATGCTGTTTGCCAAACAACAGATCTAGTTCCCGCACACAGTGAATGAAAAGGGCCAACACCAACATGATGTTCCTAGATACTGCAGATATATATTAGAACATCGAAGTGTCAAAACTTCAAATGTTCTAATATCGAACCCTATTCAGTGAACACTTACAACATTGAACATGCAGAACAGCAACTTTTTTCCTAGGTAAAAAATTTGCTGTTCCAAAACACATACACACAACACAAGTACACCAAACAAGCAGCTATCCACACACATACACCTAAAATCTTACATCTGACCCTACACTAAACTATACATACACCACTAACTATCCACTTACCTTAACCCAAACCCTAACCCTAAGGTCTGTCACTATCACAAACTCACCTCACTCGCACCCTAACCCTAACTCACCTACCCTGCCCTAACCATCACATCCACACAATCGCACACTTACCTGACTAGCGCCCTAACCCTAACTCACCTAACCTGCGCCCAATCGCAGACTTACCTGAACCCGACCGGTAACTTTCCACCACAGTGCTGAAAATAGTGAAGCGACAGAAACAGACAACCAAATCCTTTCCCTAGGAAAAAAAATCGGTTTTCTGTAGCTTCGCTATTTTCAGCGTTCGCTGAATAGGGTTCAATATTAGAACATTCAAAGTTTTGAAACTTTGATGCTCTAATATAGACCCGATATTGAAGTGTGTTTCCATGAAATTGGCTATGGGAATGTTACTACAGCTGTTCCACATGCAATCAGCTAGGGGAGGGCTGCAATTCGTGCAGAGGCCATCAGCTGATCATGAGCATCATTTAAAATACACATGCTGCAGCCTTAGCAAAGCAGGTGCAGGTCTCCACATCCACCAGAGAGTGAGTGAGAGAGGCAGACAGAGGCAAAGACAAGTCAGGGAGGGGTGGGAGAGTAAAACTTAGGCATGTTTGTGTCACACACTTACGGGCACAAGGTATCAAGCCCCTGA
Organism: Protopterus annectens; assembly: GCF_019279795.1. NCBI lineage: Eukaryota > Metazoa > Chordata > Ceratodontiformes > Protopteridae > Protopterus > Protopterus annectens. The sequence goes on from NC_056735.1 coordinate 1,740,075,535, forward strand.
CAACTATGTAGTGCTATCACATTTCCATGCAGTTATTGGATGAGCCACATAGGTTACATGTTATGGAGTCTTCAGAACGTATATGTGATGGTGAGTGACATCTGCAACAGGGATATGGTAGCTATACAGTAGGTGTAGTACATGTACCTGTCCACATGAACAGGTGCCAGTGTCAACACAGCCACATTCTCACAGGGATGCACACACACTGACACTTGGCAGGGCTAGGAATACAACCCATCACTAGTGAGATTGCCACAACACATTACTGCGCAGGTATCACATGCACCACAGGGGTCATACAGAGGTGATATTGGCAAAGGGTATGGGGAGGTGCCTGACATCAGACAGCATGCTTCAGTATGCCAATAGGGGTTGTAATGAGTGTGGATGTGATCATACACATCATACAAAACACACACACACACACACACACACACACACACACACACACACACACACACACACACACACACACACACACACACAAACACACAGGGAGCCAGTACTGACATGCATGGGTGCATTTCTGCACAGGTGTGTGGTGGTTGACTTTGCCAGATGGCTATACAAGGCTAGGTGATGGTCTGCATTGTGGCTCAGGGCTGTAGTTTCTGCATTTTCCCATGCAGGTGAGTATTGTATCCCCCATCCAGTCACCTGGGTGACTATTGTGTGTGGCCAATGCTGTGCATCACTTGCCATGTATGTGTTCCTTAGTCCATGACATGGAAGGTGTCTGGGATGTACACACCTCCCACATGCATGTACAGTGACATGTGGAACTGTACCTGGGGTGTCTGGTCCATGTTGTGTATACAGATTATCATCAGATGTGCCAGTCTTGGCCACCTGTGGTGGGAACTGGTAATGGACAGCAGGTTTACCCTGCACCTACATTGATAACATGCTAACGGCATTCCCTTGTGTCAGTGGCATCTGTCCATACAGGGCATGTTATCATTCATGGTATGTCTTTTGTGGGTCACATGTGATGGCACCACAGGTGTTGCAGGTGTCCAGTGGGGAACATGGGAAAGGTGCACTGTCTGCATGTACATGCCTATTGGACAGATGGACAGGGTGCTATGCCCTTTGAAGCCCACTGCAGTCACTCCAGAGTTACTATAAGTGGCCAATATGCAGTGTACTACCCACATATTGGCTGTTGCCTAGGCATGTGTGTGTGTATGAGACATGGGTTGAGAGTGTGCTCTGGGTAATACTGGGGTTACTAACTGTGATTGTCTGACCTTGATGTCACATGTGGGTATGAATTTGCACCCCTGCCTCTCAGTTACTTCACATCTGTTATCCCTGTATGGTGGACATTGTGATATATACTAGGGTCACCATATAAGAAATTTGCAAAACATGCTCCCCATTTGGCCCAGGTGTCACACACTCACACCCACCTCCACACAGGATACAAGTTACTAATACACACCTGACATGTCTGGGAGTAGAATCCTTACCTAACTAGTTTATTACACTACAGCACTACGCAGTTATAGTACACACCATGGAGATTACTGGAGTACTCCTTCCCCAAAGGTGTATATCACAGTGGATGACATCATCAGGATTGGCAAAGTAGGACATTTGAATTGTAGTGAGTGTGGCTAGGCTAAAATGTGTTGCTCCCTACACAGACAGTGACACATACAGAAAACATCCGCAACTGACGTGTGGGTATAGTACCCCTAACAGAGGTCAATATCACACTACAGCTGTTATAGGATGCACCATGAGGATTACTGGAGAACTCCTTCCCCGAAGGTATATTTCACCATGAATGACATCAGCAGGATTGCTAAAGTAGGGCATTTGAAATGTACTGAGTGTGACTAGCCTAAAATGCATTGCTTCCTTCACAGAAAATGAAACACACACAAAACATCCAGAGGTGCCATGGGTGGAAATAGAACCCTATCAGAGTTCTATATCACACTACAGCAGTATGCAGTTACAGGATGCGCTACAGAAATGACTGGATTACAACCTTCCTAGAGGTGTATTTCTGGGTGGATGACATCAGCAGCTTTGCCAAAGTTGAGCATTTGAATTGTAGGGAGTGTGACTACCCTAAAGAGCATTGCGCTCTACACAGACAGAGTCAGACACACGCACACACACACACACTTGCCAAGTCGGGGATTAGAACACCTACCTAACTAATTTATCACACTACGTAATACACACAAAAAAACCCTGAAATATAAAATAAAAAACGTAGCAGCCGAAAACTTGAGGACTGGAGTAATGAAGGTTTAATAAAATCACAAAATATATGATACACAATTGTCATTAAGCACTTTACATCTGGTACAATGACTAGACTTCCTCAGATAACAAATGAGATTCAAATCACTGTTAAAAAGATTTTTTTAGTTTCTTTTTTTGTGTATTATTCAGTTTGCTTATTTGTGTGATGGCATCCGAAATCCTTGATGGACACGAAGGAGATTTGTTACAGACTTCCCAAGAGGAATCTGGGAATTTAACCATTTTAATTGGATTTATGACTAAATGGCTTGACAACCTTGCAACTTGTGTTGAGTTTTTATCTGTTTCTGTATATCCTTCACAGAACACCCTGACCTTAAACATGAGAGACTTGAGTTTGAAATGGCTCATAATAGTACTATGAGCTGTACTACTACTGTGGGAACAACTATTTCTTCAATAAGTAATCAGAATCGTGCCAAGACGAGTATTACCAACACTCAATGACCACCAGAGAAGTTTGGAACTTGTATGCCCCCAATTATCGATAAGACGAGTGAACAACTACAGAACACTTCTCGGGGCTTATTGGAGCACTGGACATTTCTACTTGGCTTAATGACTTTCCTACATTGATGTCACAGAGTTCTACTATTAGCCTGGTGCCACTGGCTGGGAGAAGTGAGCAGACATTAGTTTCTAACTTAAAGACACTAGATTATAAATTATTGAAACACAAAAAACTTCTACTTGAAATGTCTTACTTCACAGAGTGTATTAAACTTAACATCGTTCCTAAAGGACTGAGATCCTGGCAGTACCCGACAGGGTTAGAAACAGGGTCACAGTTTCATAAAGACCTGGTAGATTTATTTAATAAACAGGGGATAGAACTGATGCATGTCATGTGTAAACACTACCAACTATTAGTTAACAATATAACCCCTGAAGTGGAAAGTTTAAGTAGGGAAATCTTAGTACATTATGATTTCCCATGCTACCATTATGATTACAATCAAATTTTTGGTAGCATTAATCAACAAATAGAAAAACTGAAGTTAATTAAAATGAAAAAACTAGATCAAGACCGTGCTGACTATAATAATGGGACAGCTTATCCTAACCCACCCCCATCTCAGACGTGGAATTCAATTGGTCAACTACACCAGGTATTACTGAATCGGAATGATTCAAACAAAGTCTTGAACAGGAAATGATGACACCTAGGCATGTAATGAATTCAGACCAGATGGAAGGAGGTGGAGGAAATCACGAAAGAATGGAAATTCTTAGAAATTAATCCTTTATTAACAATTCCAACCAGGGTACTTCTTCTTTCAGCTTTTCCCGGTTAGGGGTCACCACAGCAGATCACCTGTCCACTCATGATTGGCAGTGGAGTTTTACAGTGTTGAGTTGCTAGCCCAGTGCCCAACCTTCCATAGAATGCACACATGCGCACACACTCACACCTAGGGCCAATTTAGAGTGTCCAATCCACCTACAGCATGTCTTTGGGATGTGGGAGGAAACTGGAGCACCCAGAGGAAACCCACGTGACCACAGGGAGGACATGCAGACTCCGCACAGAAGGCACCCCAGCTGAGAATCGAACCAGAGAACCTCTTGCTGTGAGGCGGCAATGCTAACCGCTGCACCACTGTAGCTGCCTGACTAACAATTACAACCAGGGTACTAATACTTATTCACAAGCTTTGCAAACAAGCCATCAGAATTTTCACCAAGTCAGGAACAAGAATCAGAAAACGCCGACGGTGAACCAACAGAACCCTTACAACACAAGAGGTAAGGCAAAAACGAAAAGGTAGAGCAATGTATTACTAATGGAAAGAACTGTAACATTGTTGTAAATAAAACAGGAGATTTTAAGATTTATAACTTTTCCAGTTTCGAGATAGGCAATGATACAGTGGAACTATTTTCAAAGGGATTTGCTTTTGTTCCTACTTGCTGGTCAGATTTGGCTAAAACTTTGATAGATTTTAAATGTTTTATTAGAAAGTTAAATTTGACCATTTTACTTGATGGACATAATTTTTCTCAAAGAGAATTGCACATTCCAATTACTTACAACCCTCCTATTCATCCAACTTTGTGTGTTTTTGACCAAATGTGTGAACTTGATATTAGAACCTTGTTAAACAATAATAGTAAGAAACAAAGTAACCCGAGTGATATTGAGTGGCAGGCACTTAGTGATTTGAGGAGTAAACCTATAAGAATAATGAAACCGGACAAGGGGGAGGGTAAGTTCTTATGGATAATGATGAATATACTGCTAGAATGAACATTGTTTTAAGCGGTGATACATATAAAAGGGTTAGTATAAATGAGTTACACTCAGCTTACCATAAAATCAACATGTATTTGAACGATATGTTCATAGAGGCACTTATTGATATGAATACCTTAAATTACTTAACTATGTTATTTCCTAAAATTCCTAAGATCTTTGGAGTGCCTAAAATTCATAAGAACGTGTTCGACTGCCCCTATACGAGCTCTTGTGGATGCACGACAATCTATTACGTATGCTAGTGCTAAACTTGTTGATTCTATACTTAAAAAATATGTACTTCAGGAACAACAAATTAGCAGAGATTCTTGGTCTTTTTTATCTGAAATTAATAAACTTGAGTTTAATAGGGAAAATAATTTTCTCACAGTAGATGTATGTGATTTATACAGTTCAAGTCCACATGAAGAAGGTGTAGAATTTGTATTAGCTAGGATGCGTAGACATGGGGCTCCGGATTTAGACCTTTGAATTGTAGAACTATTGAATATAATACTAACCAATAATTTTATACTATTTGATGGTAAGATTTACTTGCAACAAGTGGGGGTAGCAATGGGCTCACCATGTGGCACAAGTTTTGTGAACATGGTGATGGCCCATTGGGAACACACTTGTGTGTTTAGTAATGTTAGAATTATGAACTGTGTTTATCACTACACGCATTTTTTAGATGATATTTTTATAGTATTAAAAGGCAATGAAGATACAGCCACTTTGATACTACAGGAAATGAACAATAGTACAAACTTTCTAAAGTTCACATCTAATTTTAGTAGTAACACTATAGCTTACTTGGACATACTGCTAAAGAAAGATTTTGAACTTGATTGTTATATAGTATATATATATAATATATACTATATATATATATATATATACTAGAATATATATATATATATATATATATATATATATATATATATATATATATATATATATATATATATAATATATATTCTGTGTGAAGTTTGCATGTTCTCCCTGAGTTCACGTGGGTTTCCTCTGGGTACTCCGGTTTCCTCCCACATTCTAAAGACATGCTTCTGGAGCATTTCTCCCCGGGCCTCCACTGAAAACAGGATCTGTGGAACCTAGTCGGACATTCCCGGTCAACAAATGTTAAATAAATAAAAATAAAAATAAAAAAAATATAGCATCCATACACCAAAAAGAAACTTACTCCAATTCATTCCTACACTACACAAGTGCACATCTGTTTAATCAGAAAAGGTCGGTAGTGAAGGGGCAGCTCGTTCGAGCAGCCAGAATGGTCACTACTGACAGTGACTTTCATGAGGAATGTGAACACCTGCTCCAAATGTTTTCACAGAGAGGTTACCCCAATTTTCTTACCAAGGAATTAGTCCTGGAAGTAATTTACAAATGTAAAACAGGGCTTTATAAACCAATATTGAGTGTAATTCTACTTCAGTAGAATTATTGAATATAGAGGGGGATTTCCAATCACCAGCTATGAGTAATCTGCCACATTGTGATGAAGCTTGTAATTTATAAAGAATGAGTTTTATTGTGACATTTAGCACTGATGCTTTAGACTTAAAGAAAATCATTGCTAAAAACTGGAACCTCTTTATAAATGATAATGACATTGTTGATAAAGTAGGACACAAGCCAATAATTACATTTAAGAGGGGCAATAACTTGAAGAATTTAATGGAAACTTCTACTATTAATGTAACAAGAAATGCAGGCATGTATAAATGCAAATCTTGCAACTACTGCAGATTCATAGCAACAGGACAGAGATTCATTATTAGAAACAGAGCATATCTAGTTAAAGGAAGATATAATTGTAATACTAAAATGCCTGTGTATCTAGCTCAGTGTGAATCCTGTCCTGCTTTCTACATAGGAAAAACAGATAGAAAGCTAAAAGAGAGTATATGAACATCTGTACTGTATTAGGAAAGAAAAAAACAGAAAACGCACTGGATAGACATATAGAAAACTTACCTAGTCATAAGTTTAAATTTAGAATTATTGACCAAATCATTCAAGATATAAATGTGGGACCTGTTACATTATTGTTGGAACAATTAGAATTACTGTGGCAACTCCGAGTAAATGCCTATCAGTATACGGGGCTTAATGAAACATGTTCCATTCTTCCATATTTAAAATTAAAAAGTTTGTGGAGATAAATTAAATTATCCGTTGGTAGGTTATAAATAAGTATATTGTTAGTACTTTAGTATTTTTTTTACTTAAGAAAGGGTTTTTATATTAATTTATTCTATCATGAAGAATTTCTAGTTTTGGCTATTCACAAAACTTAAAAATGCATAAGAATTGTTTTTATTATTTTACTGCACCTCAATTTGTAATGTGAAGACTAGCTTTATTTGAGTAAGGTTAGGGTTAAGACTCCACTTCAAGGAATTAATTTACTAATTGAAAATTTACAAGTTTGGTCACATGATACTTTCAAAAAACTTTTTAACAGTGATTTGAATGTCATTTGTTATCTGAGGAAGTCTGGTCATTGTACCAGATGAAAAGCACTTAATGACAATAGTGTATTGTGTGATTTTATTAAACCTTCATTACTCCAGATGTCAATTTATCGGCTGCTACATTTTTTTTATTTTATATTTCAATTTATCACACTACAGCAGTACGCAGTTACAGGATGGGCTACGGAGATTACTGGGCTACAACCTTCCCAGAGGTGTATTTCTAGGTGGATGACATCAGCAGCCTTGCCAAAGTTGAGCATTTGAATAGTAGGGAGGGTGACTACCCTAAAGAGCATTGCTCTCTACACAGACAGACACACACACACAAACTTGACAGGCCTGGGATTAGAACAGCTACCTAACTAATTTATCACACTACAGTAGTATGCAGTTACAGGATGCGCTATGGAGATTACTGGGCTACAAACTTTCCAGAGGTGTATTTCTAGGTGGATGACATCAGCAGCCTTGCCAAAGTTGAGCATTTGAATTGTAAGGAGTGTGACTACCCTAAAAATCATTGCTCTCTACCCAAAATGAGACACACACACAAACACACACAGTTGCCATGTCTGGGATTTGAACTCCTACCTAACTATTTTATCACACTACAGCAGTATGATGTTATGGGACGTGCCACGGAGATTACTGAGCTACAACTCTCCCAAAGGTGTATTTCACAGTGGATGACCTCAGCAGGCTTCTCATAGTAGGGCTATGGGGAGGGTAGTGTGTGTGCATGGGCCATAACCCATTCATCTAGAGGATGACACACCACATGCATTGCCACTCAGGGTCATATTTCACAGGTACGTGTATACAGCTGCTACATGACTACTTCCTTGTACAGTTATGTTGCACAGCTGGCATGTGCACCACATAGTCTGTAATGCTGCCAAATACTGGTGGCTAGTACATGCAGTGAGTGACATCTGGCCCTCATGTGGTTGGGCCCTTTGGCTGTGTGCTGGGTGGGACAGGCCTGGATGGCTGCTTGTCACAGTCACCCTCTTCCACACATCTATGTACATCTACCTTTAGTTTGTTATAGTGTGTTGTCCTTACATATATGTCTGTATTTCTAGCCACTGTGTGTGCAAGGCATGAGTGGTGCATACTGATGAGTGTCTGCACTAACAACTGTGACTGCCAGATATGTGTGGTCCACTGGTGTTTGCAGACATGTCCTTCATGTGTTTGTGTGTGAGCATGCCCAGTATCACCTTTCAGTATGTTGTTGACTGACACTGCCTTCATTTCTCTAAGTGTGTGAGCATGTCCAATATGCCCATCTGCATTTAATGTGTGGATCGTGTCCAGGTAGTTAGTACTGTAGTGCTGACCTTTGTGTTGTACACCGACAGCTGGCATTCTGTTTCTGCAGTGTATCCATCAAGCATTTGGCATTGACTGTTCCTACATTTCTGCATAGGATGGGGGGGGGCACACCTGACTATTTCTACATTTCTACACAGGATTGGGGGGGCACACCTGACTCTTACTACATTTCTACATAGGATGGGGGGGGCACACCTGACTATTTCTACATTTCTACACAGGATTTGGGGGGCAGTCCTTACTGTTCTTACATTACTACATGGGGGACACACCTATCTATTTCTACACAGGGTTGGGGGCACACCTGACTGTTCTTACATTACTACGTAGGGTGGGGGGCTCACCTTACTATTTCTACATTTTGACACAGGATGGGGGGACACACCTGAGTGTTCTTACATTAATACATGGGGGGCACACCTGTCTATTTCTACATTTCTACACAGGGTTGGGGGAGCACACCTGACTGTTATTACATTACTACGTAGGGTGGGGGGAGGCACACCTGTCTATTTCTACATTTCTACACAGGATTGGGGGGGCACACCTGACTGTTATTACATTACTGCATAGGATGGGGGGGGGGCACACCTGGCACTTGTATACATTTGCTATGACTGGTATGTCAGGTACTCCATTTCATTCTGTATTCTTACCTATCATGCTGACTACAGGCATACCAGGGTACTACAGATCGTAGCCTTGGATGCCTTACATATTAGTGTCTGACTTCCTACCCTTCAGAACTAACATCCCACTGCCTGACCTGCTGTAGTCTGTCTGTGTAGGCCTGGGGAGGAGGTTAACCATAGCCATCAGTCAGGGCCCATAGCACAGGCTCTGCTTGGGTTTGTCTACACCTGTCCTGCTGGCTGAGACCGGTGCTGGGTATGTGAATTGCCCTGACTGGCATGTGTGGGTCATATGGACACACATGTTGCTCAGCACATTTGCTGCAGTGGGTTTTGTCACCCTGTGTAGTACTGGCTACTATGGTGACTCCAGTATGTGTTACAGATGTCATGGTGCCAGGTGTCTACTGTCTGCTGCCATAACATTTAGCCACCCTATTCCCTTGTATGCTCACATCCATACCATAGATACAGGTAACAACACATTCTATGCCATTTGGTAATTGGTAGGTTGATTGACTTACCTTGAGCCTGTGCCAGACTTGCAGATGGTGCTGGAGGGCTGCTTATGCCGGATGCACATAGTACACTCCCTATATGTGATTGAGCACAGGTAGTGTCATGTTTGGCATCCCTTTTACTGTATGTGCGAGTCAGAGAGAGGTGTCATTCCCTGGGTTCCTACTGTGTCAGTCTATGTGCTATGCGTTGTCTCTTTGCCACAGCCTCGGCATACTGGGCACGCTTCCATCTGCCTACTGGGGCAGGCTCAGGTTGTTCCTCCTCCAAGTCACTCTGTGCCTGTGCAGGCCTTGATATTGGTGGGGGGCTGTGTGGCTCTGCCCCATGCTGTTCCTGCTCCAGCTGTTTCCGCAGGATCATATTGTGCAGCATGGCACATACTATAACAATTTGAGTACATGTAGCTGGTGAATACTGCAAGACTCCACCAAATGTGTCCAGACACCAGAACCATGACCTGAGCATCCGAAACATACGCTCTGTTATAAGTCTGGTCTGTGCATGCGCCTCATTATGGCGTTCTTGTTCAGGTGTGTGTGCATTTCTGATGGGTGTCATCAGCCATGGCTCAAGTGTGTAACTGGCATCCCCCAGTAGGTGACCATAGGTGATGTCCCCATTGGCAAATCTCTGGTACAGCTTTGTCAGATGCCATATGTGGGAATCGTCATAGCTTCCAGGGCAGCCAGCACACATATTCATTATAATGTCCTGGGCATCGCATTTGACCTGGCAGTTGATGGAGGGGATGCCCCTGCGTTTGATGTAGGCCCTACTCTGATCACCAGGTGGTGCTTTGATGTGTATGTGCGTGCGGTCTATAGCACCCACTACCTCAGGATATTCTGCTATTTGGTGGAAAAGACGCATATTGCTGGCCAACACGTCACGGGTGTTGAGAAAATATACATGTTCACTGGCATGTGCTGACATGGCATCCAGGAACTGGTGGAATACTCTGGATGCTGATGCCTGTGAGATCCCCATGATGTCCCCAGCTGAGCTTTGGGAGGTACCTGTGGCTAGTATTCCTTGGCCTACACATACCTTGGTATCCACTGGGATGGGTTCCCCTTGGTCAGTTTGGTGTGTCAGGTGTGGCTGACACAGCTCAACAATTTGCTCTAGGAGGTCTCTGTCCCCCCTATAGTGCTCCACTATCTCCAGCTCATGTAGCCCTTGGTAGGTTACCCTTGGTCTGTACACTCTTCCTCCTCTCCTCACTGTGGGTTGATCAGCAGCAGCATTCACATCCTTACCACCCTCAGCCTCTTGCACGTTTTTCTATGTTGCCTGATGCAGCCCTTCTCATTTTGTAGGTTTGTTTGTTAAAATTTCCCCGCTTGTATACACCAGTGGTGTAGAGTGTGGGAAAAACCAGAGGGGAAGGTGTTTGCATAGTTTATATTAGTGTTCTGGGCTGGGCTGGTCTGCTGCCTGTGTAATTGGCTGATTCTCTTACATTTCTGTTCACTCAACCTCTCTATCTCCTTTCCTTTACAGCCTGTCATTTTATACATTTATTTGCCTAAGCCTTTACTATAATTGTGATGAGTCTTGTCAAGAAGGACAGCTGCATAGCCTTCCTTCATTGTTTTTTTTCCATTTTCCTGTATACTATCCATCCCTCTACTCAAAGTAAAAGGTATTTTATTTAAAAGGCAAAGAATTATGGTTTACTGAAGCGAGTCTAGCAATACAGGGTTACCTTACAGACTTTCCGTTAGTGCTGAGTTGTATTAGCCTGTTAATTGGTTCCAGCCGATATGTACAACAAATAGTGTTTCTGCCTGCTCTGCTCCCTACCCCCATATTTCACCCACCCCCAGCACACCTATACTTATTCTAGTCAAACGTACCTCCCATTACAATCACAACCAACCACACCTGCAGCACCAACTCTAACCACACCTCCAGCCTACCTGCAGCACCTGCTCTAATCACACCTCCAGACTGTCATCAACCTCCCACCTTGAATGCCATGATCCTACACACTCTACTTATACTCTTTACATGCACCCTTCTTGCACACATTACATCTTACCAAAACACCATTATATCCCCACCAAACAACTTCCATTGCACAACTATAGTCACCACCACTCATGTCACACCATCACACTACTCATACACCTCTCAAAACAAATACACCCCAATGCACAACCCACTTAAGCTATCACCTCCACCACACAAACAAAAAGCATCCCTAATGCCTTACAAACTATCCCTCAACCTACTTTATCTATCATCCACTTCACCCAAACAAAAAGCTACCCCAAAACTTAAACTAATTTTCTTATTACTAAAACTAACATCCTCAGCCATAACAATACTTGCCCTCAGTGGGGACATCCACCCAAACCCTGGACCCCACAACTCCTCCATTGATAGTCAGCCTAACAACCTCAACCACCCTCAAATTGCATCCAATAGGAAAACAACTGACATCCTTATCTTAAGCCTAAATATCAGAAGTATAACCAATAAAATACATGAACTCCACGCTACAATAGACTTATACTCCCCTGATATTATTCTTCTAACAGAAACCTGGCTCAAACCTCACATTACCAGTGAGCAAATTCTCCCTTCAGGCTACAATATCCTAAGACAAGATCAGTTGCACAAAAAAGGGGGTGGTGTAGCTAAAATGTATAAACAGAATCTTAATATTCAAATTCTAAACTTATCGGGCCTCCTAACTGACAAAGAAAACATAATCTATACCAACCTAAACGTAAACCAAGACAAGACCACTAACATAATAGGATGCTACTTCCCACCTGGCAACAATATCCCTCCACTAGAAAACCTCCTCAGTTGGGAAAATCATCACCTTCCACAAGAAACTATAATATTAGGTAATTTTAATATAGACTGGCTATCCTGTTCCAACCACCATCCAATCCACCATCTAAATCTTCATGTTTTTTTCCAACTTATCCAGACACCCACCAGAATAAATAAGAATTCCAACAAGCATTCTACTCTTGACTGGATACTGGTCAGCAAGAGCCCCCAATCATACACTGCTGGCTACCTACCGGATAGCCTCAGTGATCAAACTCTGACTTTCTTACTCAACAAAACACATATCAGGCTAAACCCATTACCTATCAGCAAATATGTAATAAAGTAAACTTTAACCCTGACAACTTCATCTCAGCCCTAAAAAACTGCAACTGGACTCCACTAAAATACCTCAACCTGGATGACGCTGTCCAATTTTTCAATACCACCTTCATTAAAGTCCTAAACACCCATGCACCCACAAGATTTACTAGAGATAAAGTCCAGTCCTCCCCATGGCTACAAAAAGCCACTAGATCAGAAATGAAAAACCGAGACAGAGCCTGGAATCACTCGCACAAGACAAAAACCCCTCTGATAGACAGAAATTCTGTGAATTGTGTAACAAAGTCAAAAAATTAATAAAACAGGACAAAATCCTATATTACCAGTCTGCCCTGAACTCCACCCAAAACAACTCTAAACAATTCTGGTCAACCATCAACTCCATCCTCCACCCAGGAAAAGTAGGAACCCCTCCACCACACAAAACAAACTCCTCTGAAAACATTGCCACCTCTTTCAACACTCACTTCACACAAACCCTGCTATCACTAGCAAAACAACACTATCCCTCTCCCCTATTCCCTCCAACTACATCTAGTAACCTGCCCACTGCATTCGCTTTCTCTCCTATCACTACCTCCAACATAAAAAATTCTTATCTAAAGTAAAGCCCACAAAACTAGCAGCTGACAACCTCCTAGCTGAGTACCTTAAAATTGCAGCTGAAGCCCTAGCCTACCCAGTTGCAATCCTGATTAACCGATCTATATCTGAAAGCTATGTCCCTTCACAATGGAAAATATCCCACATTATCCCCCTCCACAAAGATGGGCCCTCCACAGAATTTACCAACTACCGGCCCATAGCAATTCTGTCTCCTCTATCAAAAATACTTGAGAGATGTATTCACTCTCAAGTTCTAAACTACCTCCTTACTAACAACCTCCTATCTAACACACAACATGGTTTCCGACCATACCACAGCACAACCACTGTCTTACTTGCTTTCACTAATACAATCCATCAACATAAAAACAATGGTTATTTCACCTCTGCAACTTTCCTAGACCTATCTAAAGCATTCGACATGGTCTCTCATAAACAGCTCATCACTGTCCTCAGTACTCTATCCTTCTCTCAATCTGTCACAAACTGGTTCCAGAGATACCTGACTGACCGCCATCAATCTGTTCTTTGGCATAATGATATATCCCCCCAACTCCCTGTCTCAATAGGTGTTCTCCAAGGATCCATTCTTTGACCCTTACTCTTCTCCATATTCACTAATAATCTAGCCTCTGCTACCAAACAGGCCACTCTCATACAGTACGCAGATGATTCCACCATCACATGCTCAGCCCACTCCCTACCTGAACTTCAAAAGACCCCACAGGAAGCCTTTTCCTCAGTTGAAACTTGGCATTCAGATGCACAGTTAATGCTTAACCCAAACAAAACAAAACTCCTCATCTTCCAACCCACCAAACACAAACTAAACACCCACCAATTTAATATTAAAGCCAATGACAACACCATTATCCCCCCAACAGACCACAGCAAACTACTTGGAGTTGAAATTGACAATAACCTCAAATTTGACATCCACATCTCGTTAACTATAAAAAAAGTACACAAAAAAACTAGGAGCTTTATACAGAAATAAGCAATTCCTCACCAGAACCACCAAGATTTCAGTTGCAAATAGCCACCTTATCTTCACCCTACTCTACGCCTCTCCAATATTTACCAACCTAAGGTAAAGTGAGTTAGGTAAACTCGAAGCTTGCTACAACCAAATAGCAGAGTTTGCCACTGGTGCTAACTACCATAGCCACCACTGCACCTCACTTACTGAATTAGGCTGGCTAGAACTCCCTCACCTCCTTCAATGGTACCAACTCTCACTCGCCCACAAACTACTAAATCATCCTCTAAAAGTCCCCTTCATCCAAAATCTACTCCAACCCTATCATACCACCAGACCACTCTGCTCCAGCAACAAAAATCAATTACAAGTAACAAGAACCAGGAACACTGCTGGAGAAGCTCTCTTCTCCTACTCCATAGCAAAATTATGGAATACCCTTCCTCACACTATAACTTCTGTGTCATCAAGCACTAACTTCAAAGCTGCTCTAAAATCTCATCTAAAAGAGCACTGGACATGCCCATGTAACAAACCTCTCTAATCCTTTTCTTCCACACCTCTAACTACCGCGGATTGCAGCCAAATACATTGCTTGTAAACCTATATCTCAGCTGTAATCTTAGCCACTGTTATTCAAGGGTAATAGTTGCTAGCTCAGTTATTAAAATACTTGCTAGTCTTTATGGCACCATTGATATAAGAGTTGTACCATTTAACTAAGTAGTTAATTTCATTTTGAACTATAACTGTTTACTACTATTGTTAAACAAAACCTAACAATACTTCTTGTAACTTGTAATTAATTGTTGTTAATTGTTGTTTTTATTGTGGAACTTTTCTCCCCAGGCCTCTGCTGAAAAAGGACCTGTGTCCAGTCGGATTGTCCTGGTCAACAAATGTAAATAAATACAAAATTAAATTTCACCTGCCAGCTAAGCTAGTTCTCCTTGACTACCTTTCTACTGCTGTTTTCCCTTCCCATTGCCTTCCTGTTTAAGCCCGGGTATGTGCTCTGCAAACACAGTGCTCAAATGTGCATAGTGCTGCTATTTCCTTGTTTAACTTCTTTTTTCTTCCTGTAAAACCTGGTGTGCAGCACACACACCCCTGCTTAGGCTTTATAAAGAGTGTTAGGCAGGATTGGATACACCCCCTAGCTTAGCTGTGCTAAGCTAGGAGCAAACCCGAGCCACAGGGCTCCAATCCACTTACAGTATGCCTGACACCCCCCCCCATGATATCACCTAACTCCTAGGCTTGCACCAAGCTATTCCTACTCTTACACTTTTGGGACCTGGCTCACATGCTGGGGAAAACTGGGAAGGTAAACTGTGTAATGAATGATAACCCCATACATTTTCCATATCGCCCACCTGCCCAAGAACCATTACACTATTATTGTCTAAAATGTAGCACTAGTAAGCGGTAGTAAGCATATTTAAGCACTAGTAAGTGGGTTTAAGCCCATTTGCACAGGGGTAAGGAATGCGCACACAGGTTAAGCAAGATCAAAGCTGTCTGTAAGCATATGTAACCGGAGGTTAGCATTGCTTACCCTCACACAAACCAGCGCAAACCCATTTACGATTGCTTAAAAGTGCCTTAGGCACTCTGTATCCAACCGCTCTTGTCTTGCCCAGCAACAAAGTAATCAGCACTCCCAAGTTGCAAACCCTGGACCTGCACACTATAAGCAAAGTGATGTACCACTAAACCATGGCAGACACACTTATGTCTGATGTTATCACAGACATATCATCCAGCACAGTCATTCAACAGTATAGGAAATGTATGTAATTATGTAGATGTATGTGTGTGTGTATGTACAAATATATATATATATATATATATATATATATATATATATATATATATATACATATACATATATATATATACACATATACATATACATATATATATTTATATATATATATATATATACACATATATATATTTATATATATATATATATATATATATATATATATATATATATATATATATATATATATATATATATATATATATATATACACATATATATGCTATATACACACACACACACACACACACATATATATATATATATATATATATATATATATATATATATATATATATCTCAAGAACAAACTTCGTGACAACAAAGCATTAAAAATGAATGAAAAGGAGAACACCAGCAACCCCTGTATTATTTAGCGCTGTCGTCTTATGTAATATCAAGACCCCTTCAGACATGTTACATTAATATGAGCAACCATTTGCTCAAATACAGTATTTAGAGCAGTTTATGTAAATTACGAAAACAGTTCCTGTCCAATCCTAATGTGAGAACAGTAGTCTTGCAAAAAACTTAAGAAAATAATAACAAACGGTGCACGTTGAGGGGGCGTGTGGGAGTGCGTCATGCTCAGAACGTCAAACCTGGGACGTCGGTTCCGCGGAACCAGGAGATGAAGCTGGGCAGGTGTGTGAGCAAACTGCTCCTTCTCAAACGCCTAGCAGGATGCTACCAGTGGAAGAAACAGTGTAGACCAGCTACGTCTAATCTTGACACAAAAACAGGTCCATCCCTGGCGGGATGAACCAAAAATTGTGAGTCAATCCGATGTTTACACGTGTCTCGAAAGATGAACAAGGCAAGGCTCATACGTACATGGACTAAATGGATGAAGAGTCTGAAGAAGCCTGGGTCGAGACAGCATACTGGATGAGTACCGAGACGTGTGTGTGGAGGTGTGGTATGGCTGGGCTAGCAACCAGAGAATGGATGGTTGCTGTGTACATGGAGCTCGGTGGGCGGGGGAAAGAACCATGGGGTATGAAATTATGGAAGATATATGCAACTAGAGCAGCACAGCAATAGTGTAGTGTGCAGAGCATCCACCTAATGAGCAGGCATTCCCGGTTCGAGTCCCACTGCAGCACAGTCTATTTTACATGGCAAAGCACATTATAACCAATCTTTTAGTTGCAAAACCCACTAAATAACACATATTTATGAACTAGAGTACTGCAGAAAATGCACATGTGAAGTGTCAGTGTCATAATGAATAAGGCACTAGTAAGCAGGTTTAAGCACAAATAAGCAGTAGTAAGCATATGTAAGCAATAGTAAGTGTGTTTAAGTGTGTCTGCATGGGGGTAAGCTCTGCCTACACAGATTAAGCAATATGGAATCTAACTGAGTAGAAGAAAGTGTAACTGGAAGTTACCAGTGCTTAGCTCCACGCAAATATGCGCACACCCACTTACAATTGCTTTAAAGTGCCTTAATCACTCTGTATCCAGTGGCCCATGTTCTGCCCAGCAACAAAATAAACAGCTTCTGCAAGGCTCAAACCCAGGACCCTGTACACTACAGTCACAGTAGTTAACTACTAAGCTATTACAGCAGTACATATGATTGAGGTTTCAACGAACATATCCTCATAATAGGAAAATCAAACTGAGCATGTGAAATGAATCTATGTACAGTGTGATGTTGTATATAACCTGCTACATAACATAAATATGTGAACTGGAGTACTGCAGTAAGGCCAGATGTGAGGCGTTATTGTAATAAAGTTTTGAATTCCCCAGGACCCCATACAGTGTACGTACACATGAATCACAGATGCCAGACACAGATATAACATGTAACAAATAATAAATCAATGTCAAAAGGAAAATATAATGCTAATTAGATATTAAGCAACGCTAAGCATTGCACAGGGCAGCAATGTGTAGGCCGGCTAACTCAATCTGCCCAGTGGTATGCCCCTTTAAGCAATGCCAACATTAGGTAAGCAGGTGTGCCCATAGCTTAGCCTTTTCAAAACCATCCAATCATGGGAAAGTGCAGGAAATCAGGCGTATTTAAACCTTACAGGGACCAATAATTCCCATAACTGGTTGCAGCTCCCTACTGTAGGCAGAATGGCTGGAGTTGGAGAAGGCACTTAATTTAGAGTGCAGCGCTGGGGAGTCCAGATTCATGGTATGGCTCCTGGTAAAACACCATGAGGAGAGACTACTGCAGGGCCAGTACCAGGGCTCTCAGTATAAAGCGGATGCCTGGGACAGTCTCGCCTGTGACCTCACCAGTGCCACTGGTATCCCCTGGACTGGTGAGCAGGTCAGGCATCACCATGCTGACCTGAAACAGTGGAGGGGTGATCTCTTGGGCCAGTGGATCCAAGAATCCAGGCAGATGGCTGATGCTCCAGCACTGAGTAAGTACTCATTCTACTAAGTAGATAATGCTTGCCTAGCTTGTATATACTATGGATAGGTAATGGCTAAATATCACTGTATTTCTCCGACAGCTGCAGATGAGTGGGCTGTAAACAAGCAAGCCCATGCTGCTAGGCTGCAAAGGCTGCATCATGAGGCAGGTTAGTAATATTCTTGCATGCACTGTCATAACAAATAAATATAACAGTACTACAAAGTGTTGTACCGGTATAAAAATGTATTGTGTATGGGATGTACTGAATATACCAGACAATATGGCAGGAAGACTGTCATATAGGTTGCATGGAAAAAAGGTGTAGTATCTAGTGATTAAAAGTATAACCCCTGGATTGCTTGAGTACATTCTGCTTTCATATGTTGTTGTAGTGTTGCATTCTATAAATAGTACTGTTGTATTAAGCAGTCTTACCCACACTGTTGAACACAGTTAAAATGTTTAGGAAGTTCAGTATAACAATGTTGGAAGTCCAAAGAGGTCAGTTATATAGAGCAACTGAGGGAGACTTGGACAGAAACCATTGGAATGCTTTACACCAATTTCCTGATAGCCCAGTGTACTGTGATGTCAACTGTAATATTTTTACCACACACAGCAGGGGTTTGAATCCTGGGAGTGGTAGTACATTGTATACATAATCATACCCCACAACTGTACAGAGTTTGAGAGAATGTTCAGATAGAAAGCTGTATGCATAATTAGACCCAATTGTACAGACTTTGCTAGAATGTTCAGATAGTACACTGTAAGCATAATCATAACCATCACCTCTACAGACTGTGGCAGAATGTTCAGGTAGTAAGCTGTATGCATAGTAATACCCCTCAACTGTTCTGATCTGTCCAGCATGTCCAGATAACGGACCCAAATCTGCACCCCGGTAACCTGTTCCCCTGACAAATAAGTGTGATGTTCCAAGAAATGTAGGCAGCTTATACTGACATATAATGGATAGTCAGACCTGAACATAAAAAAGAGAATGTATATGGAAACAAACCTGTCATTGTAGCATCTCACCCAAAGTGTATGACAGCTATTCCAAAATATGTCACTTTAACACCTGCATCCTGTCAAGCCTTGACCAGAGTGTGTGCAATAAAGGACTGTTAGGTATGTGTATAACATCAACATGGAATCTGGGATTATGTGTAGTATCTGTCAGGTAGTGTTAACAATGATTTTCCCCACAGCTATAACAGGTAAGAGGTGTAGACTGTAGTTACAACACAGTTCACTCATATACTTGTCCACAAGCATGGAATCTGGGAGTATTTGTAGAATTTGTCAGGTAGTGTTAACAATGATTTTCCCCACAGCTGTAACAGGTAAGAGGTGTAGACTGTAGTTACAACGCAGTTCACTCATATACTTGTCTACAAGCATAACATCTGGGAGTATGTGTAGAATTTGTCAGGTAATGTTAACAATGATTTTCTCAACAGCTATAACAGGTAAGAGGTGTAGACTGTAGTTACAACACAGTTCACTCATATACTTGTCTACAAGCATAACATCTGGGAGTATGTGTAGAATTTGTCAGGTACTGTTAACAATGATTTTCCCCACAGCTATAACAGGTAAGAGGTGTAGACTGTAGTTACAACACAGTTCACTCATATACTTGTCTACAAGCATAACATCTGGGAGTATGTGTAGA
>NC_056735.1:1740100666-1740118166 GCF_019279795.1 Protopterus annectens
CAGAAAAAACAATTGACAGGTATGCAAAACATATATGTATTTAATAGAATGTAGCATGTGGTATAGAATAATAGGATATATGATGTGGAATTATTTGTATGTGCCATCTGTAGTTGTTCATGTAATGATGTTCATCTGAACAACTGCTCTGGACAATACTGTCTGTCCCTGTAGACAGTGGGACATACCTGTCAACTGTACAGATCAGCAATGAATGACAAAGATGTAAGTCATAATATCTGTGTTTGGTATGTTAGTATGGGCAATAGCTGGTGGTGGAAGTACTGCCGTCATGATAGACATATGGGTGTCAGAGCACACCACTTGCAGGACAGTCATGTTAATGTGTAATGTAGCATGCACAAATGCCATACGTGTATAATAGGTTTTCCTGCAATCTGTCACCATATATACCACCCTAATGTTAGTCTCTGTTAACATGTGACACCTGTCTGTGTTGCAGCAAGGCAGAACAGTGCAGCTGTGAAGGAAAGAGAGTTACAGAGTGTGGACCAGATATCTGTATGCACCCCACATATAAATAAATAAAGGTGTGATATATAATTAGACGTGTATGTCTACAGATATACAGACACTCATATAGATATAGGTATATAAACAACCCACAATATATATCTACATATATATGTATACATACATACATATATATATATATATATATATATATATATATATATAAACACAAACACACACATAACATAATTCTTATATATATATATATATATATATATATATATATATATATATATATATATATATATACACATATCCCCTTCCATGATATGTGTGAGAGAATATCACACATATCAATACACAACATATATAAACAGCAGTACATGAGTGCAAAATAGACTTTGATGTGTGGTGTGTAACCCATGTTGAGAACACATCGCATTTGTTCGTGAAGGTGGGATTTGTATGTTGGTGAATGCCAGTAGGCAAATTGTGGTATGTAGGTTGGGTCTACAGACAGAAAAGACAGCATACAGGGCTGGCATATGACACATTTGCTGTGTAAACACTGTGGATGGAGAGTGTTTTTTGGAATGTGTACACCCATGAGCCCCCATATGGAAACAATAGGACCAAGGTCCTCACCCATGGACAGTCACAACATCATCTACATGGTTATAAAGGTACTTGGGCTGTGGGCTGTGCAGGAGGAGCAAGCATGTCCACCCTGTGCAAGTGTACTGCAGGGCTCCAGGTGATGTAGCAAGTCCCCAATGTCCCTGTGGAGCTCTCTATGCACCAGACCCTGGACCTGACTGTGGGTGATAGGGTCGTGTCTGTGTGTGCTCATGGGTGGGGCGGGGACACCATCTCCTGAGGTGGTTCCACCTGAAGGTAGTGCAGGACCAGTAGATGATAATGTCCCATGGTGGGTCCCAGATGCGATGTGGCCTGATAGCATGGCCCAATGAGGTGGGAGAGGTGGTTCTGCTGGCAACTAACCCCTACACATGCTATTGTGTCACTGTTATGGAACATATGTGGGCTGTAATAGTCCACACAATCCTGGAACATGCCCAACACCATCCATAGATATCCCCAATAACACAGAATGGCAGATGTGCAGCAATCACTTACCATGCATACCACATGCACATGTGGAACCATAGTGGCACTGACAATGGCATGCAGGTGAAATAGTCTGTAACAGGCCAGCAAAGATAGTGTTCCTACAGGGAACATGGCTACAAACACATAGCACAAAGCGTGGTACAAACACATAGCACAAAGTGTGGTACAATACAACATATGTCCCAATGGTAGGTAAGCTGTCGACATACCACTTGCATTGTGCGAATGGTTTATTGAAGCTGATATGGTGGGGGGAGACAGAGATGTGTATTAAGGACTATGGTAACCCTGCTGTATGAGTTGCTCAGACCTGTTTCCTTCTTTATCTCTTTCAGGGAAGATGGCTCATGTAAGACTACCAGCGTTCTGTGGTGCAGAAATGGAGGTAATTGTGGAACACCTGATACAGCACTACCAGCTACTTTTCAGCAGGACAGCCCATGATCAGCAGGAGAGGACCGCCCTGTGGAATGATCTATTCCACAGGGTCCATGATGTTGGCCTGCAGAACCGCAGTTATGAGCAGGTCCAGCATCATTGCACTGACCTGCTTCACCATGTATGTCAGCGTGCAGCTGCCATACAGGGGGACCATCTCACAAACAGTGGGGCATGCCGTCCACCCACCCCTGACCTGTGCGGAGGAGCTTCTCAGCAGCCTTGTGGCACCTGCCCACCTGCAGAACCAAAAACTGTCAGGGAGCATTGTGGAGGTGGGTGCCACTGACACACTGGCTGAGGAGTGTGCAGGTAAACCCCCAGGGCACATCATTAGACCACTCTTGTGTATGCATCCATGTATGTACAGGTAGAACATGCATATCTGAGATGTCATATACATAGTCGGTTGCTGTGTAGTAGTAATAAACAGTTGTGCATAAGCTGTAGTATTGTGGACTTCTACTGTTGATGTGCTGTAATGCTGCACTCACCCTTTATGAATGCCACAGCTGTGGCCACTGACATCAACTCTCTCACACTCTTATGTAGGTCCCTCCAGGATACCACCAAGGCAGCAGCCTGTAGCCAGTGAGTATGGTTCATGTTTATGCTTGACAATACACCATGTGCGTAATAGCTATGGGATATTCCATGCACACATCTAACACACCTACCCATACTGCATGCTGTACACATTCATGTTTCATTGCTGTGAAATGCACTGCATCAGAGTGGAGACCATGATGGGTATCGGAAGGGTACATTAGACACATGCAAGATAATAACATCCTGTCATTGGGAAATGTGTCCACAGGGATGAGAAGAATGGCAGGACACACAGCCTACAATAGGGACATGTGTGAAAAAACACTCACATATGGTGCTACAACTGTATGTATACCTGTATTACAATAGCAACCATTACAGATTGACACTATGTCATAACATAGTACTGTGGTCCACATAATTAGCTGGTAGTAGGCTGTTGCACGTAGTGTCCCATTCTTGGGACACTGCAAACTGACACATGTGTAGGCCATAGTTATCACACATCTGCAAAAAGGCTGGAGGTGGGGAGGGTGTGTCATCACGACACAGCAGTGCACTGCAGCAGTGATCCTACGTATGCTAAGAATGGCTGTATCTGCACACAATCAGGTTAAGTAACTGTGGCAGACATAACCCTGACTTCACAGCAATAGTGACAACAGTGTGTAAACTCCAAGGGATGTGCACATGAGTAGACCTTGCAACCATGCAGAGTTGTGGGACATGTGTAGGGCACCCCCCCCCATAGCCATGGTAAGGTCTGGCGGTTGTCAGTGTAATAGTCTTGTATTGGTCATACATGCACTGCTGATATTGTGATCTGTAAAGTAGACATCAGGCATTGACAAATGACATCTGTTCACATATCATCCCAGGTAAGTGTTGCTCTAACACATAGGGGCTGTGAGCATTGGAGCTGATATAATTGACACAGTACTACACATGCAGCAATGGTTTGTACACCTGTGGGATATGGTGCACAGTACAAGGCAGGGTGCAGAACAGGTCCACAATAACACTTTGTACATGGGTGCAGTGTTATCAAGTGGAAGGGCCATCACCTATCAACACAGCCCATGAATCACAGACATGTATACTGGCACTAACATGAAGTCACTATAGTTGCACTGCATGCTTTTGAGTACCATACGTAATGCATGCTGACAGAAGGGTAATGAGAGGACTGTGTATACAAAAGTTGCGCAACCTCACATGTAGGTGTGTGCGGGGGGTGGGGTGTGTGTTGATTGTGTCTGTAAGTGCAATTTGGGGGAGTGGAGTGTGGTCGATGCTGTCAGATGTGTGTGTACATGTGTGTCTGTTTGTCTGGATGTCCATGTATGCACAGGTGATTGTGGAGTTGATCACATGGAGGTACTTCTCCTTGGCCTTGTGTCATACATGCATATGGAGTGACACTTGAGACACCAAGACAACATGTCTGATATGTGAACACAGGACAGCTGATAGCATAACAAGGTCTGTAGCATGGAACATGCATTGGTAGGGAAAGCACACACCAGGTATACACATCATATTGCCATCAGCAGACAGATAACCGGCTACCCACTTATGCAGCACTACTAATGCAATGGGGAATTACCAGAGCACACCAGTGAGTGTATCCAGATATTACTGTTGTCCACATGATAGGTTGATTGTACAGCAGATGTGGCATGGACTGAGCAAGACTGTATTATGAGATTCCGGTGTATGACATATGTAGTGAATGTAGCAGCCCCAACCATATACGGGCCATGTACACCATGACTGGACATACACAGGGTTAACACTGGATGACAGCAGTGAGGCCATGTACAACCTACTCCACTCAAGTCAGGGAGGTGACGGAGTAACAGATCATGTGTTGTGACACGTGTAGGCATGGAGAGGAATGATATGTTAATGGGTCGTATTAATGAGTGTATGTTAGCAAGTGCCATGCAGGATGGGGAACATTTGTAACTGAATGTGGGACTGTCTGTAAACCCAGGGACATGGAGGTAGTAAGGTGGACTGTCAGTGTGTGTGTGTGTGTGTGTGTGTGTGTGTGTGTGTGTGTGTGTGTATGTGTGTGTGTGTGTGTAAATGTGTTCACTGTCATGCAATACTGTACAGGTCTTAAAGTGTGTATTTGTTTCCCCCACAGGTGGTGAGGTGGGTCAGGCTCCCTCCTGCATGCAATCTGAGGTTGGTGTCTGTACAGACACCAATGATGATGATGATGGTACTGTTGAGACACAGGGGGGGTTGTCAGAGTCCGACACTGTGCCATCATTTGTCATCACCCTCCTAGCCACCCCAAGCCCGCACACAGTTACAGTGCCCATACACACCCCAACACAAGTGGCCATAGCAGAGGGACAGTTGGCGGTTGGTCCCGGTAACCAGAAAAGTGGGGTTTCCATGCTGTGTTGGGTCACAGTCGGCATAGCCAGATGTCTGGCAGGGCACCACATAGGCAGATGTACCATGGTGCTTGTGGGAGGGCCACTGGTCATCATGCCCCTGGCAGAGGCACCACAACTGGTACCACCAGGAACATGTTTCAGGCTGTCATGGAGGCACAGGCACATATGGAAATGTACACCAGACAGGGCCTGATGCTGCAGAGGGCTGCTTTCTCACCTGTGACAACATCCGTGAACTTGCTGCTGCCCTCTGTGAACATAACAAGATCATGGATAGATGGTGGGGTGAGATGGTGGGCCCTCTTAACCGTGGTATGTCTGTGATTGAACACGTGGTGGGAGTGGTGCGATGGCTGTGTGGACATAGGCCAGAACCTCCAGCAGCTGATGGTTGATGTGGACATGCTAGGGTGCCAAGCCACTCCTGTAGTGGCAGTACCAACCCTAGCACACCAATTGGGGTGCTGTCCACACCACACCATAGCAGGCCTCGTGCACGTGGCCCTGGCCAGTTGCAGGCAGGACATGGTTCCAGTGGACATCTGTCATCATCAGGGGAGAGTAGCACATCAAGGTCTGTACCTGCACATGCCCATGGAACCCCTGGCAGACACAGTCAACATGTCAGTGGCTGGAGGCAGTGAACTGCACTCACCTGTATAGGGCAGCCACATGGCAGAACTGTGTGCATGCATACCCACACATTATGCAAGCACACCTAGGGCAACCCCAAACCGACACACACCACATCACCACGCCCCAATCAAAGAACTAAACCCCTCACCTACACTCATGGTCTCAAAAAATATGGACCACCCTCGACCTTTGGCAAACCAGCAACACACCCTGTGCATATGATGATACCTGTGCCACATCCCTGTCATCCATAACATCTATGCAGGGACAGGCTAATATGGTTCTGATGCACATGGTGACTGTAATAGAGTGTTGCAATGTACTGCAGTGTAAGATGTTGTCAGGGGTAATGCATACATGTCAGGTAGTGTAGCCATCCAGCTATGATGCATTTCAGTTGTTAGCAACACTAATTGATTGTGATCTCCATGATGTTATCCATTTGTGTTGTAGGTGTACATGTGTCAGTAGGAGGATGGTCTGCAGTCATATTCCACAAGGCACATATCTGGTGTACAGTTGCACATATGTCACAGGTTTGTATAACAGTTATTGCCTGTGCCACATTGACATGTGACCCACTGTGACATGTATAATATGCAACCTTATGTCAACCCATCCAGATACATGTACATCCTTACTTGGCAACACTGTGACTAGACCCCTACCTAGGTATGTAGTGCTGCTGAACTGTGTGGCTTTCATTGCACACACCACACAACATCTATGGTGAGGTATGTACCAGGTTTCATATTGCATACAGAACATCCACAGACATGTACAATATGGTAATGGGGGATTTAATGGTTGTATATGGAGAATACATGGTGTGTCATACCATCATATACACATTGACACACACACATAACAGACACACATCTTAGAGACCTGGGCTTATTGGTGCTAACTAACTAGTTTATGTGTCCAATGTATTACAGGTAGGCTGCACACAGCACATGTGTAACTGGGCTGTATTGTGGTATCAATTACCTGTATGGTTGATGGTGCAGTGGTCATCAGAAAGTGGTATGTGGGACATATACCGGGTGTACCATGGTGAAATGACAGTGTACACAGCATCCACATCCCCCAATGGATATTGTACACACTGGAAGCCATTATGACACTCTGTCATACCCACTATCACACATTGCCATGATGGCAATACAACCCATTGTATATCACAACAGTGGTACTACAGGGATATGCATATAATGCACATGCCACAGGCATAGTAGGGTGTTTCATTACAATGCCTCACCTATGGGAAGCTACAACACTATCTGTACTACTGTGTGGCAAAGTGTAGTGTAATAGGAGTATGCGGCCTCGGAATGGTGTACCCTACAGATATGCAGACATGCACACATACACACACTTGGCAGACCTCAATGAGTTTCCCATGCCTATCGACCCATTTGTACAATGTTGTTGTGCTGGTACTGCAAGGCACATGTAGCTGTTAGGGAGAGGAGTGCAGCAAGGTACATGTCCAATACAGCAGTGGCCACATCTGACTATGGCAATGGGAGGTGAGGTGGTTGTGAAGGCCATCATGGAATTCCCAACTACAGTTGTACTAACACACAAATACTGCTGTCCTCAGTAATGCACACATACATGTGTCAGTACTGTGGTGCATTGCTGCAGGTGGTCATAGCTGTGTACCTGGCTATTGTCCATGGAGGGATTGGATGTGTGGGGGGTGTGTGTACATTGGTATAATGCCACCTGCCATGTGCCAGCAGGCAATGTATTGACAGACACCACAATAGTGACAGTCTGGGTGAGAGTGACATGCATCAGCCAGTCCTTTGGGTGCCTTCTGCACATGGCCACTGAGATGATCCAATTGACATGTATGCAGCATGTAGTGTCTGTGATGGAGACCTGTAACCAAGCACATTCAGTTGACTGTGGTAGTGTAGTGCAGGTACCTGTGGCATGTGGCCCATGTAGGGTGTTGTCTCCTATATGTGACAGGTAGTACACAGATGGCCAGACATGTCAGTGTCCATCAAGCATAGGTTGTCTGTACATATCCCAGCTGGATACCTGCCATCTGCACATCTGTAGAATGAATGACAGACACCAGTTTGGTGAGTAGCTATGCAGTAGGATGAATGTGTCAACAGATGGATGTTTGACAACAGCATGTATGCCATTACTACATGTTGTAAGCCCTCATTAACATGCTGCACAGATGGTACTCTACAGTTACATTCCATATGTCTGATTATTATCCAGTAGGGGATATATACGGTGACACAGCCCACAAACCAGGAACACGACAGTGAGGCCTCAGAGTGCAGCTATGCCCACAGGTGTGCTTGCTTTCAGTAGTAATGTTAACAGCCTACCCTTCCCTGGGACAGCACTGTCAACAGTAGTAATGCCATGTTACACTACATGCCAGTGTGACAGCATGTACCCTGGGTTGCTACCCCTGCATGTAACACATTCACATGGATAACAGTGCTGTGCAGGTCTCATATACTTGTGTGTCCCAGACATGACACTCAGAACCCTTTGCTACTGTAATGACAGCACATAGACACATGCAGAGCAGTACATACACTTATTATAGATGTCATTTCCCAGGGTTTGACATAGCTTTGTATGTTACGTAGAGATAGCCTCTGTGTAGACGATATGCCACAGAATATAGCTGGAGGTTTTCTAGACAGTCAGCATAGGCCATCTGCTTTAGGCCTGTGATTCTTATAGTGAGGTATTTCCACTGCCTTCCCAGCTGTCGCAGATGTCTTGTGAGGTACATACCAAATGGGGCATTGTACTCTATACTGGGTGTAATGAGAGATGAGTACAGTGGGACAATTACCTCCTTTTTTCTGGATGCAAAGCCCTCAGTGATGAGGTGTGCCACATAGAAGGATTTCCTTACTGTTGTGGCAATGTGGTTAATGAAGGTGAGACTACTGTCCACCTGTGTCCCTATGTCTGTCAGCACACTTTCTGTGTTTAGTGTACTTCCACCTATGTGGTAATTCATGGGTAGATGGTATTTCCAAAGGGGATAACTATACATTACTTGGCATTACACTGGAACCCTTGGCTCTGGCACCAAGCATCTGTTTTTGTAAAGCCATGTTGTAGAATATCCACATCATTTGGGGAAGCAATAATGGCTCCAAGTTTGCAATCATCTGTAAACTGTGTTAGCCAGAGTTCTGTAGTGTTAGCCTGTACTTCAGGGAAGTAAATGCCAAACAAGAGCTGTCCCAGGACTGACCCTGAGGTACTCCACTTGTCAGTTGTCTGGAGCTGGGATTGGACTTGCCTACTTTTACAGTCTGGGTTCCATCAGTAAGTCAGTTCATAGGTTCATAGGTTCATAGGTTCATACTAGGCTATCTGCCCAAGGGCATTTATAAGCCTAGCCCATAGTTATTTGGCTTTGCCACCCCTTTAGTTTGAATAAAACTATGCCTATTATTTTGCTGTGCCTCTGTCAAGCAGTGACACTGAAGTAATCCCTGGGGTATATCTGCGATCCCCCATCCATTGGTCAAGATTCCTCTTGAACAAGGCCAGCGAGGTGCTCTGCCTCACATGTACCGGGATTTTGTTCCACAGCATAGGGAGTCTCTGGGTGATGAATCTGTCCCTCCAGCATGTTCTATTAATAACCGTGTCAAGGTTTAAGTCTCCGCCCTTGTGGTTCTGAGGGATCTAGATTTTTGAGGTGAAGCATATTCATCAAATCAGGGTTTGACATGGCCTTATATGTCAGGCACAGGTCACCTCTGAGCAAGCGGTATGAGACTGAATAGAGCTGGAGTTCTTTCAGTCGGGCAGCATAAGACATATTTTTGAGACCCTTTATCCTTTTGGTGAGGAACTTTTGGGGCCTTTCCAGCTGCTGCAGGTGTCTGGTCAGATACATTCGAATGGGGCATTGTACTCAATCATAGGTCTAATGAGTGATGAGTACAGGGGCGATGACCTCCCTTGATCTAGATGTGAATCCCTTCATGATCAGGTGGGCAATGTAGAAGGTTTTCCTAACTACTTTAGCAACATGAGTGTCAAGCGAAGGCTACTGTCAACCTGGGTCCCCAGATCCCTGATGACTTCTTCTGTGCTCAGTGGATTGCCACCTATATGGTAGCTAGGGGTAACCTTGTTTTTCCCGAAGGGTATGACTATGCATTTCTTGGCATTTAACTTTAGGCCATGGCTCTGGCACCAGTTATCCATTTCTGTGAGGCCCTTCTGAAGGATATCTGTGTCAGATGTGTTTTTGACTATGGCGCCCAGTTTGCAGTCATCTGCAAACTTTGTCAGCCATAACCCTCCTGTGTTTGCTTGTACTTCAGAAAAGTAGATGCCAAACAAGAGTGGACCCAGGACTGAGCCCTGTGGGACACCACTTGTGACAGGCTGAGTCTGACATGGCTCCAGCAACTCTGACCCTGTGGGTTCTGTCACTTAGCCAGTTTGCAACCCATCTTGTGATGTATGGGTTTACATTCAAGCTGATGAGTTTTTTGATGATACCTGAGTGGGGTATTGTGTCGAAGGCCTTTGCCAGGTCAAGGTAGGCTGTATGGACTGCCTTTCCCTCATCAATGGCCTTGGTGACTGTCTCGAAAAAGTCAACCAAGTTTAAAAGGCATGATCTGCCTTTGACAAAGCCAAACTGGGTTGGATCCAAAGTCTGCAAGTTCCCTATGTCTTTATTTATGAGTTCCATTATGATCCTCTCCATGGCTTTGCAGATAAAGCTTGTCAAGCTAATGGGACGGTAATTTCCAGGGTCGGTGGAGGCACCGCCCTTGTGAAGTGGGACCACAGTCGCGGCGCCACTCCTTGGAGTATCCTGAGGTGAGGCTAAGATTAAACAGCTGTCCTAACTGCGGGTTTAATTTCTCATTGAGTTCATGGAGCACACAGCCGGGGACACCATCCGGTCCCATGGATGCTGTGCTTTTTGCTTTGGAGAGAGCAGTTCTCACCTGGGCGTTGGAGATGTTTGGGGGCTACAATCCTCTGGTATAGATATCTCTCCTTTGGGGAGGGGAGAAGTTTGCACTGAACCTGTCAGCCAGTATGTTGGCAATGTGTGTAGGTTCAGTAATCTTCACATCATTTTGAACTAATTCTGAGCATATCTGGGAGTTTCCTCCTAGGTTTCTAACATAGCTAAAGAAGGCCTTATGATTGTCTTTTGAGTCCTTGGCGATTTTTCTCTCAAAATTTGCCTTGGATGATTTTATGAGAGCTCTTAGTTTTTACTTATAATGATCAAAGGTGTCTTACCTTTCAAGGATTTTGCTCTATCTTGTAGTAGCTTCCTCCTTTTGTTGTAGAGCTTGTTTATGGCTGGGGTCCACCAGACTGGACGCTTGCCTTTGGTACAAAGAGTCTTAGTTTTGTTTGGGATTGCCTGATCCATGCAGTCCTGTAGGTGCTGGTAGAAGGCATTTGTAAGTGATTCAGCGGTTTGAGTAATGTTTACCACTGGCTCAGGGGCCTTAAAGGAGACCACACTAGTTTTTAGAAGTGTGAAGTCGGCTTTTGAGAAGTTTTCACTGTGGTCTTTTTTGTTTCAGGTGGGGGCGGGATGAGGACCTCCAGCGAGATTAGTTTATGATCTGATCTCACCAGTGAGGGGTATACTTCCGGTGTTAAACATTGTGATCCCATGTTCATGATGATGAGATCAAGTATGTTTTCTCCTCTTGTGGGGATGGTGACTAGCTGTTCCATGGCATTTGAGTTTATGAACTCCAGGAACCTTTGGGCTAGAGTGTTTGGGCTTGAGTAGTGTTCCCAGTCTATATTAGGGTAGTTGAAGTCACCTAGTATGATAGTGTTTGGAGATACATTTATCCCCTCCATTGTTTTCAGGAAGGCCATGTGAGGTTCCTGAGTTTGAGAGGGTGGCCTGTAACATGCTACAAATTGCAGAGCAGTCTTGCCTATGGTTAATTGCACCTGGATGGTCTCCGATGCATCGTGCGTTGCCACCAACCTTGAGGTATGGGTGTCCTTTATGAATATGGACACCCCCCCCTCCTTTCTTGGTGTTGTCCGGATTTTGGGGCCGGAACGCATGATATGAGGTGAAACCTGCTAGTGCTGGGGTGCTCTCAGGAGCCTTGAACCAGGTTTCTGTCACAGCACAGACATCGATGTTCTCCATACTGAGAAGGGCCTCGAGTCGTGCATCTTGAGATTGAGACTTCTGGCATTGAGCAGCATTACCCTTAGTTTTTTACTTTTTTGTGTTCTAGGGTGGTAGGTTTAGAATTTGAGCCTTGCCTAAAAAGGCACTTTGGGGGTGGCAAGAGCCTTTGCCAATATCCGGAAGCCTAGGGGTGACAGGTGCAAGGCGTCCCTTGAGCAGCGTGGCTTGTCCAGCATGTCATCCCAGGCAGACAGACATTGGATCCCCTTTGAATGACACCAGAATTTAAGCCAATTATTAAAGCTGATCATCTTATCACTGTATTGTGGCATCATTCTAGGTGAAGGTAGGATACTGCTCAAGGTCAGGGTCATACCTGCCTGGGCTACATAATCAGAGAGCTCCTCAATGTCTCTTTTCATGTAGTCCAAGGAGAGTGCCTCAGGTCGTTGACACCAGCGTGGACAATGACTGAGTCGTACTTGTACCTGCTGTTGAGAGACCTGAGTGCTTGTGTTATGTGGCGGATTCTAGCGCCCGACAGGCAGCTTACTGTGACCTTCTCCTTACTCAGTCTGGTGAGCGGGACGTCAGTGTGTCTGACTATGGAGTCACCTATGACAAGTATGTTTGGTGTTGTATTTGGCCTTAAGGGCAGTGACTGCTTTGCACACTGATTTTGTTGTTTATGTGTTGTTTGTGTGGTGTATTGAGTTTGCAGTTGCTTGGGTGTCTGCTTTGGAGGCCTCTGCTGTTTAGGTAAATTTTTACTCAGAGCCTCCGAGTATGTCTTAGTGTGTTTATGTGTTTGATTCAGTGGTGTGGTTGAGTTATGTGAGACTGGTATTGTGGTGTGTGTAGTTGCCTTCTCCTCCTGCCTGGTCTTGCCAGTCCTGAGTTGAGAGAGCTCAGCCTCCAGTCTGGCTAAATAGCTGCATCTCTCACAAGTGTTTGTGTTACATGGGAGGAGGAGATGGTTGTCCGTGTACATGAGGCAATTGTAACATTGTCTCAGAATTCCCAGATTCACCAAATGGGCAGGAGAGGACGCCAGCATCTGACCCTTCGACATGCTAGAAAGAATTATGAGTTGGTATGAGACAGAAAAGTAGTGGGCTTAGCAGGGAAGTGGGCACTCCTGGGGGTTTTGCTAGTGAGAGATTTGTATAATATAGGAGTGCTTGACCTGCAAAGAGAATGCTTATAAGACAAGGGATATGCTTATAAGACAAGTGCTGAGCTTTTTGAGAAGAAAAAGCTATTTGGAACAAGTGCTGCACTTTTTAGTGTAGGTGTAAACTGTTTAGGTTCCTAACAGAGCAGTTCTAAGGGAAAAATTGAAGAACAGACTTTCTGAAGCCAGAAAGAGTTTAACCTTGTTTAACCGGCGCTGCCCGATGCTGCTCTAGTGGCAACTCTGTGCTAAATCGCGTTAAAGCGTGCTTGATAGCAGGGGCTGGAAAGAAGCAGGAATAGACCCAAAAGGGAAAATAAAACTACAGTTTCAAGTCAGTAACCACCTCTACGGGGGGCAGGGAAGCTGCTCAATGTTAGTCACTGCCACTGATGAACAGAGAGACCCTCCTTCAGCCCAAGCAAAAATGGCCTCACAGAAACTTTCAAACAGTTCAGGAACAGCAAGCCTGTAACTGAACTTTTTTAACTCTCAGAAAAGTGGGAAAAAAGCAAGATTTTTTTTTTTGTTTTTGTTTTTACAGAGATAGCAGAGGTTCACAAGTAATATCAAGTTATAACAGTGCAGTAAATGACCCCACACAAGAGTGCTAGGTCAAGGACAGAAAATATGCAAGTTTTAAGAAAAAACGATTTAAAATTAAGTGCAAACAGGAAATTCAGCAAACAGCTTTTGGTTGTGCTCTAAATACAGCTACTAATACAGAAATCAAGTTTTACAAGCCAGAAAATGCTCAAGCTAGGCAGCTATGCAGAAAAACTTAGCAAATAAACAGAGAAAAAATACTTAAAATCTCAAAAGTGGCTCCCTTCTTCTCTCAGCGTTTTTTCCTCTTGGAGGGTGCTTCACCAACAGCCAACAAGCCTGAAAAGACGCTCAAACCACGAGGCAACTAGTTTTTAAGAGAGGAAGATGAAGGAGTTATGGAAATGACCCCCTACTGGCCAATAAAACTACAGTTTCAAGTCAGTAACCACCTCTACGGGGGGCAGCGAAGCTGCTCAATGTTAGTCACTGCCACTGATGAACAGAGAGACCCTCCTTCAGCCCAAGCAAAAATGGCCTCACAGAAACTTTCAAACAGTTCAGGAACAGCAAGCCTGTAACTGAACTTTTTTAACTCTCAGAAAAGTGGGAAAAAAGCAAGATTTTTTTTTTGTTTTTGTTTTTTACAGAGATAGCAGAGGTTCACAAGTAATATCAAGTTATAACAGTGCAGTAAATGACCCCACACAAGAGTGCTAGGTCAAGGACAGAAAATATGCAAGTTTTAAGAAAAAACGATTTAAAATTAAGTGCAAACAGGAAATTCAGCAAACAGCTTTTGGTTGTGCTCTAAATACAGCTACTAATACAGAAATCAAGTTTTACAAGCCAGAAAATGCTCAAGCTAGGCAGCTATGTAGAAAAACTTAGCAAATAAACAGAGAAAAAATACTTAAAATCTCAAAAGTGGCTCCCTTCTTCTCTCAGCGCTTTTTCCTCTTGGAGGGTGCTTCACCAACAGCCAACAAGCCTGAAAAGACGCTCAAACCACGAGGCAGCTAGGTTTTAAGAGAGGAAGATGAAGGAGTTATGGAAATGACCCCTAGTGGCCAATAAAACTACAGTTTCAAGTCAGTAACCACCTCTACGGGGGGCAGGGAAGCTGCTCAATGTTAGTCACTGCCACTGATGAACAGAGAGACCCTCCTTCAGCCCAAGCAAAAATGGCCTCACAGAAACTTTCAAACAGTTCAGGAACAGCAAGCCTGTAAGTGAACTTTTTTAACTCTCAGAAAAGTGGGAAAAAAGCAAGATTTCTTTTTTTTGTTTTTGTTTTTTACAGAGATAGCAGAGGTTCACAAGTAATATCAAGTTATAACAGTGCAGTAAATGACCCCACACAAGAGTGCTAGGTCAAGGACAGAAAATATGCAAGTTTTAAGAAAAAAACGATTTAAAATTAAGTGCAAACAGGAAATTCAGCAAACAGCAGCCCATCAAGTGATGCAGGAGTTTATGGCCAGCTTCATAAGTTTAACTATGTCTCCAGAGTGGGGGATGTTGTCAAAGGCCTTGGCCAAGTCCAGATAGGCTGTGTGTACCGCCTTACCCTCTTCCACAGCTCCAGAGACTGATTCAAAGTAGTCAATCAATTTCAAGAGACAATATCAGCCCTTCATGAGTCCAACCTGGGTGGGGTACAATGTTTGCTGGTTGCCAATATCTTTGTTTATAAATTGCATGATAATGCATTCCATGCCCTTGCAGATCAGGCACGTCAGACTGATGGGATGGTAGTTCCCAGGATCCAAGGTGGATTTCCCTTGTGGAGTGTGATAACTGTAGCTGTGTGCCACTCAGTGGGATCAAAGCCTGAGGTGAGGCTATGATTAAACATGGCACTTGCGTGAGATGCAGGTTTATTTTGTAGTTTGTGTAGTACACAGCCTAGGATGTCATCTGGTCCCATGGATGCTGTATTCCTAGCAGTGGATAGTGCGGTTTCCACCTGTGTGGCCATGATTACTGGAATTTGGCAATCTTTTGGTACTGAGATGGGCTCTTTAGGGGGTGAGAGGAGGATTAAAGTGGCACTAAATCAATCTGCCTGGATGTTGGCAAACTCCTTGGAATCAGTATATTTAATACCATTCTGTTGTAGTTCAGAGCAGTTCTGAGCATTGCCATTTGGATCCTGGACATAACTATAGAATGCCTTGTGGTTGTCTTTGGAAACTATGGCAATTATATTTATGTAAGAGCTTTGGTAGATTTTGAGGGATATCAGCTTCATACTGAAGCTGGTAAGGGAGCAGTTTGCATTTTGAGATTATCCTTTTTTCTGCAACAGTTTAATCCTTCTGATGTATAGTTTGTTTATGGCAGTGGAGCACAAGATTGGCTTCCTTTTTTTGGAGGACAGTGTCTTGGTTCTATTTGGGATGGCACAATTCATGCAAGAGTGGATGTGCTCATACAGTGCTTTAGTGTAGGATTCACCAGTTACACTTTCAGCTCCCATCTCCATGGGTGTCATGAAGTTTATTACTTCTGATTTGAGTAGCATGGTGTTGGCTTTGGAGAGGGTTTTTATGGAGGTTTCCTTACTGGCTGGTGGGGGTGGGATGTGGATGTGTGGATGTCAACACTGATTAACTTATGGTCAGACCTGACCAATGAGGGGGTGACCACTGGTGTGGAGCATCTTTCTCACATGTTGGTAATGACCAGGTCTAGGATAATGGAGACCCTGGCTGGACAATGGATTAGGTGATACAGGGGGTTGGAATGTATGAATTCCAAGAAACATTGGTGAAAGGTGTTGGGACCCGAGTAGTTTCCCCAGTTAATGGCAGGGTAGTTGAAATCACCCAGTATTATGGTGTTTGGTTGTATCTTAATATTGTCTAGTATGTTTATAATGGTGTAGTTAGAATCCTGGGGCATGGAGGGGGATCTGTAGCAAGCTACAATTTGGATTGCAGTCTTACCTAGTATTAGTTGCATCTGGAGAGTCTCAGATGCATTGTGTTGGGAACTAGGCTGGAGGTGTGAATAACCTTGGTGAATATGGACACTCCTCCACCTGTAGTGTTGTGGTCTTGGTTTGTTGCCCAAAATGTGTGATAAGGGTTGCAGCCAGGCATTACATGTGTGCTGTCTGGAGCATTGAACCAGGTCCCAGTTACTGCATAGATATCGATGTTCCCCATTTGTAGGTGTGCCTCAAGAGAGTGCCTTTTTAGGTTTAGGCCTCTAGCATTGAGTCACATTATCTTCAGTTTTGCATGCTTGTATTTGTTACAGTGGTGATTTTGTCCTTTGAACCTTGCCTAGATAAGGCACTATGGGGGTGCCAAGAGCTGTAGCCAGTAAACTGAATCCCAGGGGCAACAGGTGCAGACCATCTCTGGCAAAGCATTGTGGTTTGTAAATCATCTTGTTCCAGGCAGACAGATACTGGATCCCCTTTGAATGACATCAGATGCTTAGCTACTTGTTGAAGTCATTGCTGTGTATATGTATATGTGTGAGTGTTTATATGTATGTATGTATATATATATATATATATATATATATATATAAGAATATTTATATATATATATATATATATATATGTACATATATATCTCCATATATATATATATATATATATATATATATATATATATATATATATGTGAATATGTATATGTCCATATATGTATGTGGATATGTATATGTGCACATATCTATATAGATATGTGGATATATGTGTACACATATAAGTTTGCCATATGTCCAGAATATGGAGTGGAGTCCTACCTCAGCACCAATAGTTCCAACCCCGTAGTGCAAGGGGATGTCATGGATGTATTGCAGGTATATATGTAGACTGTTGATACTGTCATAGGGGTGTCTTAACAGACATGTTGGGTGTGGGAGGTAAGGTCTGCTGTAGACATGTGCACCATTGCCTATGGACAGACATTCTAAGGGCATCATAGTACAGTACCACTGCTAGCGCAGTAATGATCCTGTGGA